>NC_135570.1:670000-797500 GCF_964340395.1 Glandiceps talaboti | reverse complement strand
ATATCAGAATCTCATTACAGTCAATAAAAATCAAAACATATTTATGAAATACATATTTTGGTAGAAAATTGACTGATACAGTGGTAGTAAAAAGTATCACTATGTTATCACGTCCAGTAGCCTGTATAGTTATGGTTGTATTCTTAGATCCACCGGATGGCTATCACCATAAACATCCAACATATCTTTCGTTTTACTGCCCAAATCTGCAAACTGCAGACAAAAAAAAGATGGTCTTCATCAAAAGTTTTCCAATAAATGATCTGTGACAAGGAGCAACTCTCTCATGATAATGACAAATGCCACATGGCAAGTCTTCCAATATGACAGCAGTACAAATACATTGTAACTTAACAAAGAATAAATAACATATTTTTGTTTAAATGTCTTCAACTTTGCTTGTGCATGGTACAATATACATTTCATATATTTCACCTTCTTGTTTCATATTGAAACTTTACAGCTGAGCATCATGACCAATGTTCATTACTTTTAGTCAAAATCAAGAATATACCATCAAGAATGTTATGGGTATAAATCCCAGATTTGATGTTCAAATGTGTTCAACTTTGCTTGTCTTGCTTTTAGTCAAAATCAAGAATATACCAAAGAATGTTATGGGTATATCCCATAGTTTTTGTACCAATGTGTTCAACTTTGCTTGTCTTATTTTCAGTCAAAATAAATAATATACCAAAGAATCCCCCATAATTTTTGTTTGAATGTGTTCAACATTGCTTGCTTGCCTTGTCATATAAATTTTATGTTCTAACCTAACAGCGTGCGTGTCATGACAAACTTTCACTTCTTACGCTCAGTCCGACATAAATAACATACCAAAGAAATGTTGTGGGTCTGGGAGGTTGTCTGTTTTTGTTGCACAATGGGCAGTTTCATTGGAGAGGAACAGTCAATATTGTGTGACAGTAAAAAGAACAGACATTAAAGAAGGGGAGAGAATAGAAAAGGGCAATTCGCCCAAGGCCTTAACCTAAATACACAGATGCAGAGGACCTTTCTCTTTGTATGGCAACTTTCACAGGTCATCAGTTCTAATGAATGTCTTGTCAGATAGGTGCTTTAATGTTAAAACCAGCTCAACATACCACAGAGAAAAGATGTCACACGTTAAAGGGGGACAAGCTGAGTTTATACGTATTTGGAAGTAGTTTTTACAGCATATTTAAAGGTACTTGCAGTATTGTAATACTGAAGCTACTTATAACCACTATTTACAATTAACTGAACTCAAACCTGGTATTAAGATATAACCCACACATGATCTGATGATGTAATTTATCAGATGTATCAAAAAATTTTCAGGAAATTCTTCATATGCAATCAAACAATGCCAGAAGATATGTTATAAAAGACATGCATTGATATTAACATTATACTGGATTGTGGTTTTATTGAAATACTCTCACTTGAGTGAAAAGCTCAATCAACTCAGCTTGTTTCACTTTTAACTATCATTTTACTGTTTGACTTCAAAGATCTCCTATTCATAAAACTAAACTTATTCATATTTCGAGATCTGTGGCGTTTAGAGTTTGAGACATGTCATTTGCAAATCTTAAGAAATTAAGGTGTATGCAATCATCACATTTCATATTTGTAAATCACCCTCAGGACCAAATTTTATGACTTGTTAGCTGCAGAACTTAAAGGCCCATAATTCAATCCCAGCTTCTTAATGAGTATTATCTTATTAGCAAAACTACAATTATAGAATCATTCTTTTGTTTTGGTACAACTTTTTCTGTAGATCTGCCAGACATGTGTTTTTCACACCTAGATTAATATAAATTTACATACAATTAACATAAATTTGCATGTGAATTATATATTGACAATGGTTTCTCAAAGAATGATAGGAAAGGTTAATTGCCATGCATTTGCATACAGTTACCATTAATTTACATGTGAAGTACATTTTGGCAATGGTTTCTCAGAGAAAGCATTCTGTGGATGATATAAATAATGTGTTACAGAAATTTGACATCTGCATTCTAAAAAAAACATTCATTGTGACTGCTGTCAAGCATGATAGAAAACATGAAGTTGTATAGGTTTATTACTTTAGAATACACAGTGTTACTAAACAACAACGCCAGGCTAGAACTGTGGTTAATGGTGCATGGTGTTACCCACAATGCAGTGGGCCATAACCTCCTAAAACAAAATGCTGTAAACCTAGATTTTTTTGCCACTACAAAATATTGTTTTTGCACTCTTCCAACTAGTTCTCAAAGACTAACTTTTACTAATTATCAGACTGTATATTATCTTCATGTACAAGAAATGTATTTTAGTCACTACTTATTTTTGTGTTTTTGTTGTCCAGCAAAATAAGTGAAAATAAGTCTTTAGTAATTTTCTAGGTTTACAGTATAACCAGGGTGACAAGGTCAGTAATTTACTGAATTAATGAAACGAAGACATCCTTCTAACTACAAATATTTAATGTCGTCAAAAAACTTGAAAATTAGATCCAGTGGTGACCCATTGTATGTACACTGCCAAATTAGCAGTAGTCCATGGCACATAGACTACTAAACATTGTATCTAGACTACCAAATTAGCAGTAGTCCATGGCACATAGACTACTAAACATTGTATCTAGACTACCAAATTAGCAGTAGTCCATGGCACATAGACTACTAAACATTGTATCTAGACTACCAAATTAGCGGTGTTCTCAGGACGTACAGACTACTAAACATTGTATCTAGACTACCAAATTAGCAGTGGTCTCAGGGCGTACAGATAACTGAACATTGTATCTAGACTACCAAATTAGCAGTGGTCTCAGGGCGTACAGACTACTAAACATTGTATCTAGACTACCAAATTTATAAGATGCTAGTTTGTTTGACCAATGCAAATCAATCAACATTATAGCTGAAACAATGTACTTGGCTAAGTCTCCCTAGCCGTACCAAACATAGAAATTAAATTTAAGTCCTGCATGCATATGAAAGTCATACTTGAAACACTCTGTAAACAATTTGAGATGTTCTAACAACTCTATTAAGGTGTAGTATCAATTCATCACCAATGCAGTGAAGGATGGCTTGGTAGAATGCCAGTCGGCTGCATTAATTATTTACACTCTACCTGTTGCATACAGAATACATATATTTATATTGTCTGGGTGTTAGTGTGCGTGATGGCAACATCCAATGACAGATTGTGTTCTACTTATCAGAATTGATGAATGATTTGTTTTTTTCTTACTTTGACAAACCACTATGTTCTGTGTGACTGATGACTTCTGCTTTTATAAGGGATATTCATAGTATAGGGACGTGGGCTATACAATGTGGATTTCATCATTTTGTCTTGACTTGTTAGGTTTATCAAAGAGGTCAAAGGAAATGTATGTCAATGGTTTCCTATAGTTTGGAATCATAGTGTTGTTCCTCATTGTGAATTATTATACAAGGGATGTTAATTTCATTTCAATTCTCTACACAAACCTTTGAAGATATGATTTGATTTGATTTGATTTGATTTGGCAAAAAATATTCAGGAAACCACAAAACAAAAATGGAAATAACACTACAGCTTTCACAAACAAACAAATACAGCACAGAATACCTTTGCCGAGGATAACACAAAACAGTTTTAACAACTTATTTCCATTGTGGTCCTCCCACACCAAACATTACATAGCATAAGAAACGACGAAAAAACAATACACAGCAGACAGAATATACTAAAGAAACTGACCCGGCTACTACATATGGAGCAAGGCCAGCCTATGTAGTAAATAAACGAACTCACTTTCTTCCAGTTGAGACAATTTCTCGTACATAAAAGCTTTAACACTTTTCTTAAAAAGTTTCAAAGAGCTGACATTACATGATTTTCATGAATGTAGCACCCTTTGATATGGTATATATCTTATTGGTGGCTGACAACATATTGCCCATTACTGTGGTTCATTGCATAGATTTCACCTTAAAGGAGACTGCCACTCCCCGGGAAATAGATATATTTTCATAAATTTTGAGTTTGGGAATTATTTCATCACCTAAATTTTGCATGATTGCCAAGAAACAATGCACCACTATTGATCTCACAATGGTACATCATGGAGAGTCTCTTCAAAGATCTATGCTTAATTGTATAGGAAAATAACAGATTGTCCAAGTAAGGTTTAGTCTTGCCTTGTAAAGGTTAAGAAAACATAAAGTTATGGTTTACTAGAAGAGTTTGATGATAGAAATAACCCCGACTGTGTTGATTTATATAAACCTATAGTGTAATGTTCATTTTATACAGAATCTCAGATATTGTTCACAGCTGTTGTTGACAATATGACAAAAATGTTTCAATTTAGATATCCAATATTCTTTGTTAATTCCAAACTTGTTTAAGTTTGTGTATGTAGATTATTTTCAAATATGAAACTTAACCACAAATTGTTTTTGAAAGCAAGGAAAAACTGTGTTGTCATGGTAACCATTTCCCAGTGGTATTCATCCATGTGAATACATGTCTTTGGTAAGAATTATCTAATGAATATTATGGTCTGTTCCTCATCAAACCAAAGATCCATATATCATTCATGTTCAAACAGTTGAAAAGTTAAAAAAAAACACTTTATGTTTATCCTGCATTGATGTAAACATCATGACAATGAACAGACAAACTTTTATATGTTTGGAAAGTTAAACAGACGTTTGCATCTGCCCTCTGTCAGTATAGTCGGTTATTGCTATAATGACTTTAACATACAGGTTGTAATCACTCTCTCTAATAAACATACAGGCCCTTACAATTTTTGTCTTCTCTGTTACCTCACTTAGCCTCAGTAAACAGGTGAGAATGATCAGATTTAGCATATATTATTATCATAGCATGATATGATGTATGGTTAGAAAGTTCAAACAATGTAATATATATGTGTACCACTGTTATGTATGGTATTGAGGGAGGAAATGCTTCCATTCCCATGGCAACAGATATACTACATAATGTACTGTACTATACAGTTCAAAGATTACGTTTTTACTGTAATAAAAAGAAGAGAAGAATTATAGTCTGTTTATTGTAAACTGAAGTGAACATTTCATGTCATTTGAAATCCTGTTAGGACATAATTTTCGGCTGTTTTGTGAGACCAACAACATTGTCAAGGAACTACTGAAACCTGCCAAAAATGTTATTTTTCCTGTTAATGTTAATAGCAACTGTAGCACCACACCAAGACAAATTAATCAAGCACATGCACACACATCTGCGTATATGTATATGTGTGTGTGTGTGTGTGTGTGTGTGTGTGTGTGTGTGTGTGTGTGTACATTTGTATGTGTGTGTGTGAAATGAATGCATGCACAGTCATACATACATGCAAGCATTTGTTTTTACAGAATGCATACACTACACATATATACACACATATACATACATACATATATACAGATAGACAGACACACACACACACACACACACACACACACACACACACACACAGTAAATGTGAGAATCAGGTCAACAAACCACTTCATATGTAGTAGGTGGTTAAAAATTCTTTGGGTGAACTTTGACCTTGCTGGGTTCATATAGAGATATATATATGAAGCTATGCAACAAGGTCAGAATTGGGTTGAACAAACACTTGAGTCTAAGGTTACAATTTAGTAATCAAGATGTTACTATAAATGTCATCAATTAAGTGAACGGTATGATACTTGTGTCACATATGGTTCAGTCTGATTTGATAGTAATATTTTCAAACAGTGTATTCCTCAAATATCCTCAAAGTTTAGCACAATTATTAACCCTAGCAAAGCCTTATAATTGCACAACTTGTTAATACAGTCTTAACTGCCCAAGGAGATTATGTCTCAGCTCCCCAAGGAGAATGTAATCCTTGTACATGATTGAAGTCTTGGGGAACGTGATTAAATGTGTCATAGCTTAATTGGTACCCATCAAATTTCATGCCACCATGGAAAAACCTGGTTCCGGGGCAAATGGAAAGACCTTGAAATGGATATGTTTCCAGGTTATCCATAGAAAGACCTGAAGTGTCTTGGAATAGACATGGTTCCTGGCTACCCATGGTAAGACCTGAAGTGTCTTGAACAGGACATATTTCCTGACTACCATGGAAAGATCTGAATTACATTGAAATGGACATGGTTCCTGCCAAATCAATCTCAGAACAATCTCCTCCTCCCAGGTAGCCATTAGTTCAACTGGAACAAAGGCACACATGCACTTCAAATCTTGCCCAATAACATTTGCCAAATTTGTTTTGTTCTACTTGACAATATTACAATACCCTAAGTGTCAAACTCTATAGCTCACATGCTAATACCACAGATAGCAAATAACATAGTTATACTTGTATCATACAGGAAAACAGGAAATTGAACTTAATACTATATCAATTAGTTATTTTAGGATCTTAGTGACTTGTTGACAAGTAAGGCAGTAGTTCTTGGGATTGAATCATTTGTATGTTACTCACTGTCAAGGGTTGTCATTTGCTGAGTTGTTAAGAGTGGTGGGTGGTTGGGACTGCCGACCAGTCCTGTCACTGTGGTTGGGACTGCCGACCAGTCCTGTCACTGTGGTTGGGACTGCCGACCAGTCCTGTCACTGTGGTTGGGACTGCCGACCAGTCCTGTCACTGTGGTTGGGACTGCCGACCAGTCCTGTCACAGTGGTTGGGACTGTTGACCAGTGGTTGGGACTGCTGACCAGTCCTGTCACTGTGGTTGGATTTTGAGTCCTGGTCAGGGCTTGATTAAAGCTGCCACATTGTAAGTAAAAAGTATATAATTCAGTTTGATACGACCAAACAATGCAGGTTTTCCATTGAAGCCCTGGTTTCCGTATAGTAACTCTGAACACATGAAGGTTGCCCTCATTAGACTACTTTGGAGACAAGTTTATAAAAGCTTCACGAAATTTGATCATTACTAGCTGACAAGGTGGAAAGGCTCACAGCTAGTACCAAGACATAAATACCTGATGTGTGTTATACATCAGTTTGGAAAGTGTATAGCGTGTTTACTGTGCTGTTAATGTTGAGATACATCGTTAGCCGGTCAAACCTCTATCACAGCCTGTTGTCAGTATTCACACTACCCTATCACCATCATAAATTGAATTGTGGCAGACTGGACTGAAATTCCTGGCAGCAAACTTCAAACCGGAAAGCGTACTGATAATATAGACTGCTATAAAAGAAAACATCATTGCCAAGTACCCTCCTGAAAGTGTGTATAAACCAAACAGTGAGTTGGTTAGCAACACTTTGAGGAGGTTAGTAAAGTGTACATATAAGTATAGTTGGATTTATTTCTCTAATAAAACATTGCAGCCTTGACCTTTGGTTTCACATCATAAGTGTTTTTGTTATGGGTGGTAAGCATGGTCAAATCTACTGGTGGTAAGCATGGTCAAATCTACTGGTGGTAAGTGTGGTCAAATCTACTGGTGGTAAGCAGGTCAGATCTACTGGTGGTAAGCGTGGTCAAATGTACTGGTGGTAAGCGTGGTCAGATCTACTGGTGGTAAGCGTGGTCAAATCTACTGGTGGTAAGCAGGTCAGATCTACCAGGATTCCTTACCAGTGTTTTTGTCAAAAGTGATAAGCAGGTAAAATCTGCTGGGGTTCCCGGGTCTCACTAGTGTTACTTGGGTACATTCCCTACCAGTGTTTTTGGTGGGTGGTAAGCAGGTCACATCTGAAGGGTTTCCTCACTAATTTACAGGGGTTCCCAAACAAAATTATGGCAGATTGTATGGGAAACTTATGCAACTTTTACCCCTTTCCTCCCCTTTTTGTTACTAGGGTTCCCAACCTTAGCAAAATCACTGGCATTGTCTTGTTATTCTCATCCCTGCATCCATTATCTGGTACTATTTTTTACTAAGGTTTAAAAACCCTGGTAACCCAGTAAAACTAGAATAGATTTTATTTTTACCATAATTCAGTGCTGAACCTCAGTAAAATAGTTGAAAGATTTTATCTATTTACCATCTATAATAAAATTGCTTTCAGGACACAACATCATTCAACATCATACAACATAATATAACATCATACAACATGATACAACATCATACAACATAATATAACATCATACAACATAATACAACATGATACAACCTCATACAACATCATACAACATCATACAACATAATATAACATCATACAACATCATACAACATGAAACAACATCATACAATATCATACAACATGAAACAACATCATACAACACGAAACAACATCATACAACATGAAACAACATCATACAACATCATACAACATGAAACAACATCATACAACCTCATACAACAGCATACAACCTCATACAACATCATACAACCTCATACAACATCATACAACATGATACAACATCATACAACATCATACAACCTCATAGGAAATAGCAGTAAGATGATTCATATGATGTAAAAGGAGAGAAAGAATCAACAAGCAACCCCACAAAGTTTTATGAGATCTTTGTATTCTCGCTGTCTTGTGGTTTGAGTTTGTGTGGTATTTATCAGAAACAACTGCTTCCTTTGACCTCGGACGACCTAACACAGTATTGTGACCTCAGATGACCTAACACAAGGAAATTAATCCAGATCAAAATGATGTTTGTAGTGATGGTAATGACCTCATAATTTGTGTTGGCATACAGCCTATATTATTGTACTAGTAGTCCTTCCTGATTTGGAGTCTGATTTGACTAGTGTGGTCGTGTCAATCAGTTCAGGAAAACTGATAGGACTCGATATGTAATGAGTCAATATAAGTCATGTGTACTTTCTAGTATAGATTAAATAGAATAGCAAAAAATAGTTGAGGCATTTAATACGGATATAAGTAGAACTGTCTGTGGGCATTGTCCTGTATTAGAATTCACCTTAAACGGGAACTAGCTGTAACTTGGATAGTAATTTTTAGATTAAACAATATATTGACTGAAAAGTTTTACAATACCAATGATTAGACATGGTGCATGTTAATTAGATGTCTATTTTATCTAGTAATAAGTTGAAATTTCAATTCATTGGGGATGAGGACCTAAAAATCAATTTGATTGGACACACTTGTATATTACATCATATTATGTGCACTGTTACACAGATGCACAGGTGAGTCAATATTGTTCAGGGTGTACAATATTACAATTAAGTCAATTATATCAAACAAAACAGTTTCAAAAAAATATTTCAGTTGCAACCAGTGCAGCTTTAAATGGCCTAGGGACAGATGTGAGACAGCAATGTAAAGACATATAGATCTCATGTAGAATAGTCATATATTAATTTGTATCTTGTAGTCTTGTGAGTATAAACTTTTGGGTTGTCGGTGTCCGAGTGGTTAAACCACTTGCCTCTCTTACCACTGCGGTCGGGGTTCGGACCCCATTCAGGGTTCGATTAAATTTACCACGCTGTAAGTAAGAAGAGTGTCGTTCAGTTTGACTCTATCGAACAACACAGGTTTTCCCCGGGTACTCCGGTTTCCTCCTGCATTAACACTGAACATTGAGGAAGGTCGCTTTCTATAGGTGTTAGTCACCTGTGTGACTCATCCTGACTTTATATGTCAAAGCTGAATAAATAAATAAATAAATAAATAAAAAACATTACATCATTAAAATATTCATTCAGTTTACCTACACTCATCATGCTTGCAGTGTTTTCTGCTGCACTTTCACTCACTATGCTTGTACAAGTACAACTGCAGAGATCACTGCAAGCACTTGTGCAAATACCCCAAGTACGCCACACTTACAGTGACTGTCATACATCTAGAGTTCTGTCTAACTTCAGACTAAGTGAAGTAGTATATACGACTGATCAGAATACATGTACACATTTCAATACAAACAATTTTAAACCAGACGACAGAAATTCCCAGTAACTGAATCACTTCAGGAGATGTATTTTGTAATATAATAATAGCAGATAATTTACTCTCAGGGTTTAAAAAAAATACTACCCTTGGGAGAGAAAAAAATTGCCTCCAGTTATGTAAATTATTTGAGACTCAAAGCATGTTTCAAATTATAGTTCTATTTTTGTTCAGACTGTGGTAATAGAAGTAAGAATGATTATTTGGTATTTGTTAATTATAGATTAACAGAGTTGTCATTTGTCTTTGATTATGAAATGATTTGGAATGTCTTGTAGAGACTTAGTAAGGGACAATTGTACAGTGTCAAACCAACTGAATAAACAACCTTTGTTCATTTAGGCCACAAACCCCTCCCCTCCCCTCCCCTCCCCCTTCTCCTAAATGAATTTTCACAAGTGTTATGTCAACACGTTTATATATCGGTGTACATGTAAACCATGGTGAAATTGTAGCGATCACACCTCTACGATCGATAAAATGTAAAAACATGGTAAACATAGTATAGTATATTTTATTTTACTCAAAATTCCATTTTAGACAACATACACTATTGTCAAGGATATACTAACATATATCTAACTACAAAACAGTATATATTAAAATACTAACCAGAAACCCAGGACTGTATATCATATTAGCAGTCAATTGGAATCAACATCTCAGTAGTAAATATTGAACTTTTTATCATTGAAGGGAAACATTTTCAGAATTTGGTTAAATGTGTGAAAATGAAGTTCTTCAATTGAATTGATGCCAGATGCCAGACACCCCAACCCTAGTACATGTAGTAGTCAGTGCAGTACAGCATTCCCTGCTATGTTCTGTATACCATCTCTCTGTTTATGAATTTACATACCATATGGCATTGGTTTAAGTATTTCCAGTGTAACCCTGAAACATAAAATATAATTTTCATGATTGTATGTTTACTTGAGGAGATACAATCCATGTGTACTTTAGCTATTAAATGACCAAATATGGGTAAACCACATATATAGGTGACAGCACTATTACTACTGGGTCAGAAGGTATAGATCATTTGAAATGTAGGAAACCACACTGTGGCCTATCAAATCTGTTTTAAAATGCCCTAACCTACTGTGTGTATAGATCATTTAAAGTTTAGGAAACCACAAATCTGGTAACCATGCCAACCAACCCCAACCATGTGTATAGATCATTTGAAGTGTAGGAAACCACACATGTGGTAACCATGCCAGCCTACCATGTGTATAGATCATTTGAAGTGTAGGAAACCACACATGTGGTAACCATGCCAACCTACCATGTGGATAACTTTCAATGAAAATATAACACCTGGAATGATACTGTTTTTAAATTTTGTGAAAATCACACGAAATAATGTAACTTTGTTGTCTGTAGACCATCGTGGCTCACCAACCTAGTATTGATGCTTTAGAGAACTTTTCCAGTAATCATTTTTATTTATGAGACAAATTAATGATAATGATTAAATTTATAGAAGATAATATATAAATATTGTCATGCATATATTATATAGTAAATACATCATTATTAAATTGTCTTTGAAACCCCCACCACCACCACCAACACCACCACCACCAACACCAACGACAACATACACACACGCACGCACGCACACACACACACACACACACACACACACACACACACACACACACACACACACACACACACACACACACACACACACACACACACACACACACACACACACACACTAGGTGGATGTATAAATTCATTTTATTAACACCAAACCATAAAAATAGGGGAAACTCTACCATAAAATGGTTGACATGGAGACAACCATAAAAGTTAATAGACAGTTTTGAAATAAGATCCCTGTAAAGATATGAATTCAAGGCTATACTTTTGGTTTTGGTTTTGACAATATTTAAATATTAAATCCAAGTGTTTTAGATTTTAGATTATCAAAGCAAATCACAATCTACATTTTAACTCCCAGTAGTCTTGGATTCAAATAAAGTGAATCTCAAATTCTCACTGAAAAGTATAAACTGGTAGTTTCATTTGTAACTAATAACCAAATGCATGTGAGCATTCCTTCTCGCAAATACCAATCTACAAATGAACTTTTGAACTCTTACTAGGATACACAGTAAAATAAAGTTTTGGAAGTGAATATCAAAGTTTCACCCAAAAGTCTGTATTTTCATTTGTAACTATTAAAATTGTATGAACAGTCCTTTTTAGCAAATACCAATCTGTTATCAGTATATTTATTTAATGTTATGTTCTCACTCAGGAATATTTATATATTGAGTTTCCATGTCCCGTGGGTCTTTTTCCCAGCCGTGAATTATGACATTTTTGTGTTCATCAGTTCTTTGATCTATTCAGTGATATCACTTCATGAAATGAAATGCTGGTTATTTGAATAATGTCTGTGAGTAAGGATTTGTCAAGGCACTATGAATTCCTCATCTGTGAAAATGAAAAATGTAATGTCACATATATGTGTCTGACATTTTTGTTATGTAATTCAGTACATGGGGAGGTTGTGATAGTGTTCATGTCTACTATGCTGGAAGTATGCTATGTTCATGGTACAAGAAATCATATTTTATTTTGAGATGAGCACTGACTCATACCATCTGCTGGTGTACACTGGTGAAATTTTATCCTGTAGTTCAGTTTTAGATGGACAGATTCATATCGGATCATCTTGTCCAGAATTCCTTACATTCTATTTCCAGTGTCTAAAAACAGGATATCTAGTTAAGAAACTATATTTAGAATCTAGGGATTCAAACCCCCTAGCTTGATTAATATAGATATGGTGTGTGTATGTGTGTGTGTTTTTTTTTATTTGTCTGTCCGTCCGTCCGTCCGTCTGTCTGTCTGTCTGTGTATGTCTGTCTGTCTGTCTGTCTGTCTGTCTCTGTCTGTCTGTCTCCTGTCTGTCTGTCTGTCTGTCTGTCTGTCTGTCTCCTTCTGTCTGTCTGTCTGTCTGTCTGTCTGTCTGTCTGTCTGTCTGTCTGTCTGTCTGTCTGTCTGTCTGTCTCCTTCTGTATGTCTGTGTATATGTATATGTATTTATGTGGATAGTTTGTCATAGATATGAATTTTATCTGATTTCCAGTCTTCCAGAAAACTGATGGCCTAGATACTTTCTCAATGTTGAAAAAAGCCGTGTTTTATTAAATGACAAAAACATTACAGTACGTGCATGTCTATATGTATTTATGTATGTATGTTTGTTACTACATATGGTATTATAATATAGTTGATAGGGTTGTCTTTGCTTGATATATGTATGGTTGTCTTTAAGACACACATCATTGTAATGATTCTCTCAAGGAATTAGTATATCAAATATGTATATGTCTATAGCAACAGTGTTAGTTTTCCAGTGGTAAGACAGGTCCAGTTGTTGAGTGAACTCATGGTGAGCAAGCTAGGAGGTCTCGGCTTGAAGTGTTCCAAACCGATTTCACTGTCTGCGGTAAAGTGAGCATGAGTAGTCAAAGTGTGATAGAGTGAATGAATACTACAACAAGTAATACACTGTTCTATGGATTAGACTCTCTCTTTTCTTCTCTTTCTCTAAAGGTGAGTGGTGTCAAACTTCACCCCAAACAATTCCCCTCTACGTTGTCACACTACATTAAGTCTTGGTACATTTCAACGTCTGTCACTTACAGTGGCGTAGTGGATTGATGCATGGACAAGACCACTCAGTTCTCAACTGAAATTACAATCACAAGTAAGTATCGTTGTCGGAAATGTTGCTATAAAGTACATGTGTACAATACAGTGTGTTCATATTCCTCTGTGTCTATGATCCACAGGTAAATATTAATGTGTTGACATTTTTTAGAGTTTGTAAATATTGATTCTATCAAATGGGAACCAGATTACCATGTTATTGATAGTAGAATTCCATGAATGAATATTGAAGTACAATTTGGTGGATGTAATGTACTCATAAAGCTGTACTAGTTGTAACTAGAGTTGTATTTTTCTGTCAGACAACACAATAATGTATTTACCGAAAAATTGTTAAAATACCACTAACTTGGCATTGTAAATTATAAGTAGTGGTCAATTTCACTCATAAGCAGTATGGTAACATGTTGAAATTGTCATAGTGGGGGTGGGGAGGAGGGGGGGAGAAGAGGGTGATTTTAGGGTACAGATCCAACATTCATTTTGATTGGATTGATTGTACTATAATTATTATTTCTGTGTACACTACACAAATACATATACCAATAGGTGATTTAGCACTATTCAGCCTGTACAGATATTAGCATTATTTTATTATATCGTACAAAATGTGTAAAATAAAAATTCCCAGTTGCAGCAAGTAAAGCTTTACATATAATATATTTTGTAATGATGATTATGGAAATGTATGTAAAATCTAAGTTTCATTGACCCAATTTATAAAAGACTCTGTTTGGAGTTTTTCTGAAAACTTGTAAAAGGCTCCATTTGGAGTTTTACTCATATAAAAGACTCCGTTTGGAGTTTTTCTGAAAACTTATAAAAGGCTCCATTTGGAGTTTTACTCATATAAAAGACTCTGTTTGGAGTTTTTCTGAAAACTTATAAAAGGCTCCATTTGGAGTTTTACTCATATAAAAGACTCCGTTTGGAGTTTTTCTCAAACCATGATAAAGTTTTACATCCTAGTAAAGTAGGTAAATAAAGTCAGAGTTTCATGGATACTATACTAAATAAATGTCACCATCATCAGTAAAGTTTTAATGTCATTCTATAAAAAATAGTCTTGTAAATATCATGGATCCCTCTCAGAGAGTGATGAGAGTAGTAAACTTAAAAAAAAAACTACATCAATGAACAAACATAGCTTATATGTAGCTAAATATTTGATGTTAAGTGCACTTTGTTCATATTGTATAATGTTTTATAAGACTTCTAATTCAGACAGCTGTTGATAGTCGTTTTCCAAAGTAGTGAACAACACAGTGTTTCTTACAGTCTGAGTACTATGCAGTGTTTGGTGTACGTGTATATAGCCACATCTCACTGTGCAGTTTAATATTTTAACAATAGTAGCTGAATAATATATGATTCACCTGTTACTGACATCAGTTGAGAATCCTAACAAACAAACAAACAAACAAACAGTGTCAATGAATAGAAGGCCGATCATATCTATTCATGACTTTGTAGGTGGTTCACTCTATTCTGTGTTGACGTCAAATCAATATTGTTGTTCCATTTGTTGTTGTACTAACAAGGTGTGATTGGATTGTAATGGTGTCAAATCTGAAGTAGTTGTCTCTTTAAGCCTTAGACATGAAAGAGATCTGTTTATTGGTTGTGTAAGCCTAACTAGACATAGAAGAGGTCTGTTTATTGGTTGTCTAAACCTAACTAGACATGAAAGCAGTTTGTTTATTGGTTGTCTAAACCTAACTAGATGTAAAAGAGGTCTGTTTATTGGTTGTCTAAGCCTAACTAGACATGAAAGATGTCTGTTTATTGGTTGTCTAAGCCTAACTAGACATGAAAGAGGTCTGTTTATTGGTTGTCCAAGCCTAACTAGACGTGAAAGAGGTCTGTTTATTGGTTGTCCAAGCCTAACTATACGTGAAAGAGGTCTGTTCATAGGACATGTTAATTTATAGGAAAACTTATAGGATGTGTTAGTTTATAGGACGTTAATTGTTACAACAAAACAGGACAATATGTAGTTTGTCAGCTTCAATGCTGCCCTGTGAGTGTTGACTGACAGGACAGGGACAGTACTAGACTGTGAGATACGTCGTGACGTTTCACCCTCACCGGCCTCCTCTCACAGGGTTGGCCGATGTTTGAGGGCGCCCTGTCACGGCGTACCTTACAGACTAGGACAGTACAACATAATACAATGTATCTACAGACTAGACTGCATGGAATTCATATCAAGGTATTCAATTTCCTCACATTGTTAAAGCACATATGGGACAACATAGATGAAAAACTATAACTGCTTCTCAAATGAATTTGATATATTTAGATAAGGAGGCAACAAAAAATTGATAGTTGTGTGTACTCTAGAATAGAAATAGTAGGAATTTTAATGTGGTAATAATTATTTCATCGTTGGATTCAGGCAAGAAAAGATAAAAACATATTAATATTACTTAATATAACTTTAGGAAGTAAAGTGATGTTACACTAGGGATTTGATCATACAAATTCCATAACCACTATGACATTTATTTGAAAGTAAACAAAGTTAGACTGAGCCAAATTGAATTTAAACCTGCACTAATTGTAATTTGGGTATCGTTTTATCTATCAGTCAACCATACATACACACTTGTTCTAAAGTACTAAATAAAAGAACAGTAACAGCCATAAATAGTAGACTTAGTAACAGGTTTGTTGAGATTAAAAAAAGAAAAGAAAAGAAAATTGCGTCATCGCACCATTTTAGACAAACTGTCCTAACCAAAAACAATTTTTTTTTTGCCTAATATACTTCATGGTATGTGTGTGAGATTCCTCTGTGTGTATTAACAAGTCAAAACTTTGATGTACACATAACAGGTAACTGTAAAATGGTAGCATTGTACATGTAAGATGAAATCAGACTGTAAAATCAGGCATCACTGTATGGAGAGATATAGAGATGAGAGATTGTTTTAAACTGATAGAGGGGAAGAGACTTTCCCACATGACAGATATACATGCATTGTATTAGAGGCCATTCGTCATGTCATAAATTCAAGATCTCTGACACATTTGGTTTTGTTGTCTGAGATCTTGAAAGACTGGATTCTAAGTCTCCAGCAGTTCAGGTTCTTACCATGGATGTAGGATACATGTAACTGGTATATAACATTGTCATATCAGAACTAGTCTGCTTTCAGTTATGTGTCAAAAAACTGAATACACTTGGCACAATTCCATATGTACACTTACGAGAAGTTATGACTTGGTAACGATCAGTTGAATTATATCACAATGTACAGTAAGTTTGCAGCAGTTTGCAAGTCTTGCCATGGTTGTGTAATAGCCAAATCTAATATTCTTTTGCTTTCAGTTATGTGACACTGATAGTCTTAAGTGTGTGTAATCCATGACATCCAATCTCAAGATCTTTCTTCAGAGATTGGAAGCTGTGGATAGCCTTTAGCTTCAAAGCCATGGCTATCCTCTAGCTTCAAACCACGGCTAGCCTCTAGCTTACTATTCCTAATGTGAATGAAGAAATCTAATCTGTCAAAATCCTCCATTGGATCTCAAAGTGTTGTCATGTACATTCACTTTGGTAGCAAAGGTGACACTACTTCTTTATAAAGCTATAAAGCTGGTGGTATTTGTGTTTCTGACTTGATTAAAATCCACTACAAACCATCTTTCTGGTAAAAGATATTTAGTTGATGAACAATACTCCATAGTAAGTGGGAAGTGAATAAATACAGGTTGTTTGTCTTAACAATGACTGTCGTAATGTTTCAATATATGAAAACCGTTATTAGGTATTCCCTAGATACAGACACTGGATGGAGGTGGAACTAAGGACAGGTCCCAAATGACTGGATTATTGAGTCTAAAGTTGAGGGCAGTGTATAGAAGAAGATCAAGTCATAATGAAGTAGGTTTTACTTCATAGAAATCATTGGAATGGTGTGTCAGCTCACAATACATGTATGTTTTTGTATTCAAGAAGCAACCATTCAAAGCCTTTAAGTCACTACAAGACGATTTATTTCCCTTGTGTCAAGTGATTGCCAGGGATGGCTTCCAGGTGACATAGAGTCCTGACAGAGTTATAGATTATCTATGTCACCCATTCACCCCAATGTTATGGTTTATACCATTATTTTCAATGGTTGTGTCTATTAGGGAACTGAGTATGTAGCTGGCAACTAAGTTTGTAGCTGGCAACTAAGTATGTAGCCGGCAACTAAATATGTAGCCGGCAAGTAAGTATGTAGCCAGCAACTATAGTCGTTTCAAAAGACGTGTGATTCTTTCTTGTTTACAGAAGTAGTCAGTTTACAGACAAGAATGGTCTGGCAAAATCAATGGAATCATTTTCCCATTACTAGGAATAGTTCAATTTTGCTAAGACTTTCCTAGACTGTAAACAGACTATGCCTGTAAATGAAAAAGACTGAAGGGTATGATCTGAGGACAGTTTTGGCAAAACTGAGCTATTCCTAGGAATATGTAGTCTAGTTCCTTTTCCTTTACGTTGTTATGATTACTACGATCATCTCCTTTGAGTGGAGATGATCATAGTAATCATAGGCTACTTTAAGACAGTTATATGCCAGAAATGATCAGTGCTATTATGTAACCATGACAACAGATTATCATAAACAAATTTGTTTATTGAAATGAACAAATTTTGGTCATAAGTTTAGTGAACCATTTCACACTTTTAAATCATGAAATGCAAATAAGATATTGTCTACACTGTTTACTATATGTCACATTGGTATAGTTCAGTCTGTTTGCCTTGTGAAGTTCTACGTCAATATTAGCCCTTGCTGTAAGGCTTAGAATGGAATCTTTGTTAGAATTTGTATGGAGTGTTTTCCTAAGATAGCCATGCCTTAAAGGTATAAAGAGAAGTAGTGGAGTAATGACATACCATAGTGACTGTCTACATTATTACTACATGTATAATCCAAACAAATCTTATTGTATATTTTTATAGTTGTAATAGTTGATGTTAGTGGTAGTCACGTTGGCATTGAATTAGACCCCAAGACTTGTATTGGGGTCATGCTATATTGTATATCTGTATATAATTTGGACAGCTAGATAGTTAGTCCATAAACTATACTATAGGCTTGTGTTCTAGGATCTCTCTCTCCACATCTAGTCAAACGGACAAATTCTATCGGCAATCTAGCTAAATCTCCTGCTGGGGAATAGCACATGTCAGTAGTAAAGCATGACACATTGACAGGCAGTTGTAATTGGTTACTTTATTCAGTTTACTATGTCCCAAACTCAACTTCCAGTTTGAAAGTAAGTCATGTGAGGATGCAATAATGTCATCATGTTTATATCAGTGCTCCGTTAGCATTAAACTCCAGCTGTCGGTGGTGAGAACAGAATGTCATGCTGAAGAAAACCACAGTGGAGAGATAGAAAACGATTGCATGTATGGAAAATGACAGCATGTATAGAAAATGACAGCATGTATAGAAAATGACAGCATGTATAGAAAATGACAGCATGTATAGAAAATGACAGCATGTATAGAAAACGACTACATGTATAGAAAACGACCGCATGTATAGAAAACGACCTTTACTAATTGTGACTTGTTTTCAATTTTGTTGCTCCTAGTGATTGCCTTCTTATAAAGTCACATTCCTACATCATGTTTTAATCACATCACATTTGACCTGACCTGACCTGACCTGACCTGACCTGACCGACTTTCTATTTCTTTGTTCCCATTATTTAAATAATTTAAAATATTGACACCCTCAAATTATGATGTCACAAAATTTTAAGATGGTGACACCACAAGTTTGTTTTTAGCACAAAATATATTGTTCATCATTGAAATGTTGGACAAGTCCATGTAAAAGACAAAAGTCTTGGCAGGATTAGGTTTTTAATAAAACAAATGGTTCACATTTTCCTGACTTTAATTGTCA
Organism: Glandiceps talaboti; assembly: GCF_964340395.1. Taxonomy (NCBI): domain Eukaryota; kingdom Metazoa; phylum Hemichordata; class Enteropneusta; family Spengelidae; genus Glandiceps; species Glandiceps talaboti. The sequence goes on along the minus strand of NC_135570.1, from coordinate 777,985 downwards.
TTTCTAAGTCATTCAGAACGTAAAGTATGTTTATGAATTGAAAGCATCACCAACATGTATACATACTTCAGTTCTTCTTCTAACCGACTTCAACTTGTTGTGATGAGAAATATACAAAATAAATTGGGGTCACCCTAATGAATGCAGTGATGGATATTATTTTCATTGGCTTTGATAGGAACAAGCCTTGAGGCTGGTTGTGATCACTGCATTGTGTATGTGTCCTCAAAGTTTGTAATTTCATATCTAGGAATGTGTAAGGTTAAAGAAGCCCATGTTCAACATACATATATCTGACATGGAATACAAGTAGACTTCAATCTTGTTGTAAACAAACTCCATTATGATGAATGCCTGGCATGTATGTCCCTCAAGCATAGATCAATGCATAGATTAATGTCAGTGGGACTTGTGGTGGTCTCTCTATTTCAGAGTCAGCTTAAGCCCAGAGATTTGACTTGTGGTGGTCTTTCTATTTCAGAATCAGCTTAAGCCCAGAGATTTGACTTGTGGTGGTCTCTCTATTTCAGAATCAGCTTAAGCCCAGAGACTTGACTTGTGGTGGTCTTTCTATCTCAGAGTCAGCTTAAGCCCAGAGACTTGACTTGTGGTGGTCTCTCTATCTCAGAGTCAGCTTAAGCCCAGAGACTTGACTTGTGGTGGTCTCTCTATCTCAGAGTCAGCTTAAGCCCAGAGACTTGACTTGTGGTGGTCTTTCTATCTCAGAGTCAGCTTAAGCCCAGAGACTTGACTTGTGGTGGTCTTTCTATCTCAGAGTCAGCTTAAGCCCAGAGACTTGACTTGTGGTGGTCTTTCTATCTCAGAGTCAGCTTAAGCCCAGAGACTTGACTTGTGGTGGTCTTTCTATCTCAGAGTCAGCTTAAGCCCAGAGACTTGACTTGTGGTGGTCTTTCAGAGACTTAGCTTGTGGTGGTCTTTCTATTTTAGTACAAGTCTAAGTCCAGACACCACAACAATTCTCAAGGCAAATATTAATGTAGTCTGTAAGGTACGCCATGGCGGGGCGCCCTCACACATCAGTCAACCCTCCCTAGAGTAAGAGGAGGGTGGAACAGCACAACATATCTTACAGACTAAGAGTAATGGTGATTAATATAAATTAATTATATCAAAGGAATGAACAATATGTAGATCAGAAACCAGGCTGTCTCAGCTGATCTAAAAGATTAAAACAGTTCTGTATTCTTAATACACTTCAGGTTTATAGGTATGAAATGAATGGTATGCATACTAACAATAATTTTTCTGTCTTTTTTTCTTGCTATTAGGTTTTGACAGGATTTGGCAGCTTTATACCCTAACCCAGTGGTTTCAACCACCACAGGTGTAAATGAGCACGATACTGACTGCAAACTTTGGAACAGTGTTTCGTTATCCAAAAACTACAAATCAAGATGTAAAGGGATATGAATATGAAGTGAGTCAGTAGTTGAAATATAACATTTAAAATGGATGAAACAGATACAAATGATAATCTGTGTCCTAAAACAATGAACCCCTACATGGATCATGGAAGGAAGGACAAGAAAGTAATTCGACAAACTTTAAGTGGGAGTGATATTGACCAGAGATTGATCACAGGAAGACATAATCGACATGAAGGGGTAAGAAAGAACATGAGTTTTCCACTCACTATTGCTGATCAAATACAAGTTGCCATGGAAACAGATGATGATAGCGACTCAGAAGGTGGAATCTCGATTTTGATTCCTTCAGAACATGAATATTTGATGAGAAGGGATGATGACACTACAAGTGGAGAAAATACTAGTCTAAGTGCTGTGGCATCCGGAATTTCCATGGAAGATATCGATTTGGATTCCCAGTGGGATGCAATCAGTCATGTCTGGGGTGATATTGAAAAAGACAAAAGGAAATACGAAGCAGCTGCGTTCAAATATCCTGCCAAACAATCTACCTCACCATTACCAACGCCGCATCACCCATTTTTAGCAAGGAGTCTTTCTTTCGGTGGTTCCAGCGGGCTGGAACAGTTGGACAGGCTGGTTAAAATCATGGAAGAACTTGTGGATTTAAAGAAACAGAATATGGAATTAAAAAAGCATTCTGATTACCTGGAAGCTGTAAAACATCTACAGGATATGAAGAATGAATGTTTAGCTATGCATTGTAGTTGTAATGCTGCCCAGAGGTTTCTCAAAGCCACCAGCTTTGATTCAGAAATGCTTGGAGAGAATTTGGTTGAAAATGATTCGTCTACTGCATGGACAACTCATGATGAGGCAAGAGAGGAAAATGTGCAAACCTCTGCAAAACATACAAGAAAGATTCATAGACGAACATTTAACCGAAACTTTGAAATACAAAGAAGAAGAAGTCGGTCTGTAGAAATAGGAGATGGTGCAGCCGATGTCATTGCCAAAGAACTACACAAGAGAACACTATCTAGATGGGCACGTGTTAAGGAAAAGTTTAGTACAAGTAAAAATGGTAATCATGATGGTTTAAAGAAAAAGAAACTTGTAACACGACGAAGTGAGCCTCTCATGATTGTTAACGACAATGTGAATGATAATGAGTTGCATCCAGGAGTGGTTGCAGACAAGCAGGATATCACTGACTCTAAATCAATTGACAGTGGTGCTTACTTTGACAGTGAAGAGCTATCAACCAGGAAACAACGCTATGTCCAGCAAACAAGACACTCAGATCTTTCTGAGAATGAAGAAGTTTTTACTGAGACAAAAAACTCAAATTGGCTTGATGTTGAAGATTTACTTATGACAGGAAAAGAAAGGAATATATCAACTAGTTCTTCTGACTTTGATATTAAATTTGACATTGTTGCAAATGAAGCAAAGGGTTTGGAAACAGAGACAGTGGTATCTGAGAATACAACTTCAAGAAGGCAGTCATCACCAGTTGTTAGTCTACATCAAGATAAAGGCTCTTACTTAAGGCGGTCGTCATCCAGTGGGTTGGAAAAAACAGAAAAAATGGAGGAGTCTCATTCCTTGACTGTAGAAGGAACAGAAAGCAAAGGAAAGGTAGTCATGCTGGATAAAATGAAAGATATTATTCTTCGAAAAGAGAGCAGCAAACGGAAAACTAAAAAACGTACCGGCAACTCGGAATCTGGAAAAGATAGGAATGGTGCATTAAAGGATGACTCTACCAGCACGGATAGTGCTGATAAACAGAGTGAGGCATCTGTTGGCATGGCAACTGCATCATCATTATCACCATCTTCTTCATTCAAAAAGAATACAGGAAGTTCAACAATGCCAAAATGTTATTCATCAAATGAGCTACCAGTCCAAGAAGATAGAGACTTGCCCTTTCTGTCTCCCAAGACAACAAGAAAATCATTTAGGACTAAAGAAGGATCATCAACATTACATAGAAAACTAAAAGGTAAGATTATACCTATGGTTCTCTATCAATAATTAGAGATAAAAATGTTCTAAGCAGTGTTCCTACTAAGGTTTTTCAAAGTTGTACAAATTTAGTTGTAAAAAATGTGTTATGGTTGATGGGAATAGAGTCGTTGGAATAGTTTTGGAAAATGGAAGTTTGGTAGGTGGTATAGTAAATTGCATTTTGAATAAATTTCATCATTTATTTTCTTTGTCAGTGCATCAGTGTATTGGGGAGGAGCCTTAGTCATTGTTCGACTTCTCTCAGTAAGATGTTTTCTTTGTGAAATAGAAAATAGTAGCAATTGAGTCATGTAGATTTTCTATTGGTCGATAAGCCAAGATCAACAGAGGTTGATTTCTTAAGATTGATAAATGTTGACTTGTTGTTTATCAGGTTGGGATAAAGTAAAACAAGCACTGGTTAAGAAGGATACAACGACTGGAGGCAAGTCCAAAGCCAAGGCCATGGATGATAGTATTCTATCTGCTTTGAAAGGAGAAAATGTTGATGTCTCTACACTTCTTGGAGGAGTGTCAGATGAATTTACCAAGAAGATGCAGCAATGGGAGAATAAGAAAACCAAAAAGTCAGTTGGGAGTTCTGGAAGTCCCGGCAACAGGAGAAAAGGTGAGGAGTTCGTTAGTTTATTTATTTGTTTGTTTGTTGTAATTTTATTAGATATCAAGACTGAAAGTCATTTATTGAATTGTGATTGTAGAAAAATAATTTCATTGTTCAAAGATGTGTGTGATATTGGAGGAGTTGTTCATGGACTATGGTATGCATGTAAAGAATTGGATTTTGATAGTTACTTTAGGTAGAATGTTCTTTAGGGACAAATTTCCTTGAAAATCAAAGTTTGTCTGTTTTTTCCAAACTTTGACATGTGAAAGCTTCTTCCTGATCCTCAGCAAGAGATGCAATTATACTGTGTAGACTTCTTACTTTCTCTGAGAAATCAAACCACTGAATGTACTATGATATGATGGCAACAGGAGAACCCTGCATTATACAGACTATGAATGTATTCATTTTGGCACACAACATTTGTACCAGAAAGACACATTCTGGCTTCACTGTATTTTCACAGATAAACATATTTGACCACAGTGTTCAAGGAAGTAGACAATCTTTTATTTTCCCATAGAATTAAGATAGTATTTGGTGGCCATATTGGATTTGGTGGCCATATTGGATTTGATGGCCATGTTGGATTCTGAAATGACTAAATTTTGATATCTTTTTGACTCCTGTTTAATATATTTGTGTTTTAACCCCAGATTGTTTTAAGTGAGAATAAGTTGGAGTTTTCTCGAACAAAGTAACAGTAAAATTTTTTTCCCAAGGCACATTTTATGTTAACTCATTAGAATCAAGGCCACTGCTAACAACTCTCTACTTTCTTGTTATAAGACATCATAAAACTGAAGTAGTTTGAACACCAAGATTTTTTCCAAACGTTAAAAAAAATTCAACAATAAAGTCATTGGAAAATCTAACTTCTATCGGTACTTTTGTAACTCCTGAAATTGAAGGTAGTAAAAAATGCTTTTATCTGAATCACAAAGACACCTTTTGATTTATTTAACCCTGATAGATGCGATACAACAATACACAACAATACAACAATACATAACAATACATAACAATACAACAATACATAACAATACATTTTATGCCATCAATAAAGCCATAAAAGTTACCCATGTATTGAAAGATCAAGGACTACAGGAAAGTGCAGCTGACAAAAAAACCATTTTCAGTACACAATTTAAAGATGAGAATAAAATAGTCAGAGGTCGTTTAACGTGTTATTTGTGCATACTTGATGCCATATTTGACACTGGGGGTGCAATTTTTTTGATGTACAAATCACTGGGGACACATAAAAAACGGGGGACAGATTGGGCTTTTTATTACCGACATATGGTTACCGTTGCCTTGAAGTTGTAGAATAAGATGGTTACTCACAGTTCTGACTTGTAACTGTTGTCAGATCTCTTAGTGAATTATTAGTTATCACTGTAGATATGTAGGATATTATCCACCACAGAGGGCGCTATACCACAATCACAGCTACAGTGTTATGACTAGGTATCTTGAAATCCATTGAAGTTTATTTTATTATTGTCATAGCTGTCTTTCATCAGAATAAGTAATAAATTGTTTTGCACTGGCTCTAAAATTGTTTGGACACTATTCACCACAGAGGGCGCTATGATATAATCACACTGCAAATTTTTGAAGTGAAATTTGTTATGAAACTGCCAAGTGAACTATAGATATGACAGAACATTATTATACTACCTTGATATTTATAACACATTTTTTTTCTTTTTAACTGACCCAACCTGCAGTGCAGGAAACATAGCTTGATTTTTTTGTAACAATTGTATTTCTTTTCCCCCCAATTCCAACGTGCCATGTAGTAACCAGAGTACGCAGTGTTTCCCCCACATCATTTACAGCAGGATATACATGGAGTACACCAGGACCAGAACCTGATTATGAGGCTATTGAAGCCAACCTTAGTGAGAATTTCAGAAAGAAGTTGACAGAGTGGGAAAAAAGACAAAATAGACTTTGTATTCCCAGTGAGTTTACAATTCAAAAATGATGTGATTTTATGCTTAGAAAGCATGGAAAAGCTGCTAAAACTCTTGCATGAAATTTACCCATATTTTTGAAGTAGTAGTCATGCTTGACTTCTTTGATATCACTAAATTATATTGACCTCTGACCTTTCCCCTTTGACCTCAACTGGTATGCATAGAAGTAGAAGCGTTCTTCATTTTTTAATAGCACTTTCTTCATTTTTTGATAGCATTTTGTATTGACCTCTGACCTTTGCCCTTGACCTTAGCTGGTATGCATAGAAGTAGCAGTATTCTTCAAAGAAGGCAAATAATCTGTATGTCCAAATATGAGTTATTTGGACAAAGATTGTATGACCAAGGTGCCCAATAGCAAAAGATGTGTTATTATCTTGCAATTATACTGTGTAGACTCCTTACTTTCTCTGAGAAATCAAACCACTGAATGTACTTTGCTATGATGGCTACAGGAGAACCCTGCATTATACAGACTATAAATGTATTCATTTTGGCACACAACGTTTGTACCAGAAAGACAATATTTTACATTTTGGTTTCACTTTATTTTCACAGATAAACAAATTTGACTACAGTGTACTTAATGGCTACATCACTTTTGACTGTTAATGTATTGATTTATAATATTTACCCGTAAAAGTGATTCCATTTGTATGCTGGTTGATATACCTACCTGCAATCATGTAACTATCTATAATACGTTTAGAGCCAAAATGTGTACATTCACAATATTTTAATACTGACATTATTTACCCAGCATGACAAGCAAGTGAAGATTTCTTTTCTGAGACTAACACATCTTTCATGTTTTGTTTCTTTCAATGAAGCTGACATAATGATATATGTAGTAAGGTAGATTTAATATGTCTGTCATGATATCCATTGCAGTATGTTGTAACAGCAGTGTGTACTTGTGTTTACTAGTGAGTGTTCTCTGGTGTTGAGCGTGCACTAGTGTTGATAATTTCTGTTGTTGGAATGTGAATCAATACTGCAGGGTTGATAATATTTAAAAGACAATACTGAGAATGGAAATATGTTTTGTCACCAATATGAAAGGACAATAAGATTCTTACAGGTTGAGTAACTAGTTGAGGAAGATTCTGTGAGATTTTTTGTTTTCACTGTGAAATGTAGTTTTGTTGTTACATAGTCTGTCACCACACCTTTACTCAAAGAGTTCTAAGGGCAAAATGACATGATGTATTATATCTGTTGCTATGAGTGATACTTTTATTTGAACTAAAAGAAAAAATATCTTGACATTTTATAGACCTTATTCTTGTTAAAGTAAAGTCCAGTCAGGATTCACCAGCATAGATTTCACCCAAAATAGAAACCCTTGAAAATAAAAATTACCATGGTAACCAATGTATCACTCCAAGGGCAAGATCATAAGTAGATAGAAGCCATAGATCTTAAGATTTCAGTGTGTAACATTAATCAACACAGAAAGAAACAAGTTTGATATAAATTGACTATGTTATATAACTTAAGACCAACTTGAATTTTTTTTGATACTCAAAGAGTTGTTAACCCAGCAGGATTGATCTTCCAAATGAGATAATGTCTTCTGTAACTATTAAAGTGGTGATTCTGTTGTTTGTTTGTTTGTTTGTTTGTTTGTTTGTTTGTTTGTGTGCTGTGTTTTCATCACTAAATATTGTGTGTATGAATTTCAATTTGTTTGTGGATTATTTTCAGTTACGTGTGTATTAAAGTATGTATTAATTTGCTATGTGTTCACTTTCTGACAACCACTCCATGTGATATGGTTTGTTAAAGTATCCATATGGATGAGGATTGGGGGTAGTAAAGTTTATTTTGGATTTTGAATTTATAAAAAAAAATTATCATGGTTTCCTTCTTGAAAATTCAACATATACTAAGTCCTTGTTTGTAACTCAATAAAATGAAAAAGATTAAGAAATGTGTAAAGTGTTTGTTATTGTATGTACATGAACTTTTTACACACTTTTTGGTAACGTTTTGTAATGTATTGAGTTACAAATACAGACTTAGTCCATGTTGTTTCACATTCATTTGTCAAGTAGGAAGCCATGATAAAATTATTTTATAAATTAAAAATCTAAACTAAATGCCCAATCCTGATTCATATGGCCACTTTAACAATAACCCAAATTGATAACGTGGCATCACAATGTAGGTTGCTGTAGATTTGTACTCATTCTCAAGTACACTAGTTATACATATGGAGTTAGTAATCATGGTGTCAATTCACACACACAAATATTAAAATTGGATGGATCTGTCTTGTTGCTTACAGGTATAACACCCCTGGATAGATTAAAGTCTGTCTCAAGTGGGAACACTTCACCTGTAGAATCATCTCCTACTTACACAATGGAAGACCTACAGAAAAACATCTCAGACAAGTTCACCAAAAAGATGGAGGAGTGGGAAAAGAAGAAACATAGGAGTGGAGGGAGTATAAAAGATAAGAATCCAAGACAGAAAGATAAGGAATCAAAGGAAGATAAGAAGGAACAGAAGGAGGAGAAAAAGATGAAAGATGAGAACAGTGAGAAAACAAATCCTGGTAGTAGAGTTGAAATATACTGTACTGACAATGTGACTGTCTTTAAGACAAAGGAAGGAAAGTTAGAATATGAAGGAGTTAGTCATGACTTTGAGAAGAAACTCAAAGAATGGGAAAAGAAAAAAAAGAGTTCACCTCCTGTCATAGGACTTGATTCAAAGGATGAACCAATGAAAGCAATAACATGGATACCACCAGAGGAACAGCAGAAACGAGAACTAGCAATGCAAAATGAAAATGACAACCCAACTCATAAAGAAAGGAACTTGAAAGAGGAGTTTTTCAGCTCAACTAGTAGTAAGTTTGATGACAGTCCAAACACAAGAACTGTATCCATAGAGTCGAATGACACTGATGTCAGTAGTGTTTTTCAGTTCACTCCTACCACCCCTGTGATTATTGAACCTACCCCTACAGGAGATACATTTCCTGGCTTTGATTCGCCACTCATTGATCAAGACTCCCCAGCTGATGACACAAATATCTTTGACAAGATTAAGTCAGCTGAGGGGCCTTTACATTCAACTCCATTTTCTATAACTTCAAGTTCTGTCAGTATGGCGTCGGCATCCGAGTCAAAAGAACTTCAAGATGAAAGTGTGTTTGTGGATATCTTAACGGAAGACCAGTTGAAGGAATTGGAAGAAAGGAACAAGAGATTATCGTTAGAATTGAAACAAAAGAATACTAATCTCAATCAAGTGAAAATGGACTTAGAACAGTGTAAAAAGGACATCAATGCTATGAATCAACAACATCAAAAACAACTTGGTAAGTTTTACATTATGATTTTTGGAAGCAAAATTTTTATGTTGACATCTCAGAATCAGCAGTGTAGAGTTTGGAAATTATGTTATAATCTGTATTTTCATGATCAGACATTTACAGGAAAGTTGCCATGGAAACAGGACCATTTTCTGAATGCAAGCAGGATGAGACTAGTTTGAAATTATCATATCAAAGTTTACAAGATCAAATAGAAGAGTTAGAATTGTATGCACATCGTGTTTACCAAGACAAGTCTAAGCTAGAGGTAGGTTATTTGAGTAATGTGTGTGTGTGTGTGTGTGTGTGTGTGTGTGTGTGTGTGTGTGTGTGTGTGTGTGTGTGTGTGTGTGTGTGTGTGTGTGTGTATGTGTGTATGTATGTATGTATGTATGTATGTATGCATGTGCGTGTGCATGTGTGTGTGTGCATGTGCGCGTATGTGTGTGTGTGCATGTGTGTGTGCATGCATGTTAATGTGGTAGTATATTATTCTCTGTAAAATTTCATAACTTCAGTTCTGTTGTTTCTCTTACAGGCCCATGTGATAGAGCAACGTCTGAAACATGAAACATACATTGCTAAGTTACAGGCAGAAATTTCCAATCTACGCCAGACGAACTTGCAGCTTGTGTCTACATATTCACAACAAGGTGAGAATGAGTAATAAAAACAAAATTGAAGACTTATTTGTTCACCAAAGCCTATGGTGTGCTTTAGCCATTCAGTGCTAATGAACAGAACATTGCTCTGGAAATTGGCACTATAGAAATTTGCTTGATTGGTTGATTGATTGGTTGATATGTATTACACTGCAGTGTAGATACCACTAGTATATGCATACATCATTGCAAGTAATCTCTGTTACATATGTAATATTTGATGATGTGTTTTGGAAAGTGTCATAAAAAGATACGTATTTGGGGACTCAGAAATGAAATTTGTATCACATTAATTATCTGTCTACAGGTGGCAATGTCTTAGGAGAAGATGCTACATCACTGCTACAGAAGGCCAATGATATACAGAAAACACAAGATACCATTGTAGTATTGCAGAATAAGGTATCTAGCATTTTACTTTACACTTCAATATATTAATAGAGTTGATATTTAACAAAGATGTTATGGTCTACAGTTTTTGTTTTAAAACAAAGGCTTTAGAACCCGGAAGCAAGTTCACAGCAGAGAGAACACTTGGTTATTTATCCATGACCAACTAGGTCACATCAAGTTACCATGATCAACATATATAGGTGTCTTGTAACTGCTGTGTAGCCGGACAGTCTCCATGGAAACTAAAGTTGAATTATTAAATTAGCAGTAGAGAAAACATTTGTCAGGTTGATCACCCAGGCCTCTATGGAGGCTACTACTAAAACTGCTTTAACCATAACAATGTAAGTGATCCAGTGCATTATGGGTAATGGAACCAGAAAATCGACAACAATAAATTATGGATTTAACTTGTGTATGAACCATGGTGACTAAAATAATTCCAAATTTACAGTTACAGAGTTTTCAGTTAGCCCTGTTAAGTAAAGACAAGTTTATATCTGATATGGAATGGAATCTACTTGATAGAGAAGCCAATATAGCCATCCTGCAAGCTGAAGTTGATAGACAAGCCGCAGATGTCAAGAATTTACAGAAAATGAGAGAAAATGGAGCTATACGAAGAGTGAAAAGTTTTGGTTCTGGAGATAAGACCTATGTAAGTTTGTATTTCAAAACTCTGTATACTGTTTTGTAAATGTGAGGGGGAACCCCTGTATTAGCAAGGGGAATTATGTAAAACTTGTCAAGTTGCCTTCAATTATTTACCAGAATTTTGTGTGGAACCCTGGTAAAAATGACTTGGCAATTACATAGGTTTTACGTACTTGCCAACCTTAGCAATGACATTGTAAGGAACCCTGGTAAAATGAGTGGGGAACTCTGGCAGATTTTATCAACTTGCCACCCTGTACAACACCACTAGTAGGGAACCATGGTAAAATGAGTGGGGAATTCAAATAGATTTTACCTACTTACTACCCTTAAAAGGTAGGGTATACCCTGGTAAATGACTGGGGAATTCAAATAGATTTTACCTACTTGGTATACCCTGGTAAATGACTGGGAAAGTCGGGTAGTAAAAAAACTTGTTTTCAACCTTAGCAAAAACATTGCTGTATACTGAGTTGAATTGTAAAAACTCTTCAAAACTCTGCACAATCACAAAGAGTATGATAAAGTGAATAGTGATTACTTTAGTCTTACATAAACTGAATTGAAAAAGTTTGACGTATCTTTCTATGAATTCAAAATCATCCCATGGAAAAAACACTGGTGTGTTTGCTTGCATGAAGTGAACCAAAGAAAGACTTTATGCAAATGCAAAGACAATGTTAGATAAAAAACACTTATATCAATTTGTTTATATTTATGGAAGTTATAGTGTAACAGTAACAGTCAGACTCCATCATTATGTGGTGTATATACTTTGATAAGTTACAGCCACTAATTACATTGTATGTCTTTGTGTTGAGACTTTGATAACTACATTGTATGTCTTTGCATGAACCTTGTCTAATTTTTGTTTACCACTAGAAAGGAAACACACCAGTGTTTTTTTTGCGAGTTGTATATCAAATGTAGTTAAGAGAAAAAAGACAACAACAAAAAAAATCTTAGAAGTACTGCCCATGCACTTACTTGTCCATTGCATCTTTTAACCTGATCAAGGCCAATGTTTATTTGAAATTATTATTGAACTGACTTTATGTTGTCTATCTTGCAAAATTACAGCAGGACAGACAGAAGTCATCTCCAAGCAAGTCACCTGTACGTTCTAAGTTTACCATTCAAGCTGTCAAACACACTGATAGTGATGATATGACTGAGGTCTTCCAACTCACAACCAGTTTAGGAGGGAAGGTATCCACCTGTGAGAAGAGCAGCTTCACTGCCATTCCAACAGCTGAGTTTGCTTCAGACAGCTCAACTCCCAATACAGGTAATGTGTGGCAGAATCTCACATTTTTGTCGACAAGCTTATGATTTCTTCATCTTTGCATTCTCAAAGTTTATGAACTCACAAGATGTTCCTTTTTCTTCAGAGAGACCATCAAGAAAGAGTGCACTTATAGTAAAGCAGATGACAGAACCTGTGACCAACACTAAAAACTCTGGTTCTTTTAAACCATCGCTGTCAATGAGCAGTCCTGCACAAGAAAGACGAAGAAAGTGGTTAGAAAACAGAATAGTTGGTGCTGGGAATGAGAAAATTGATACTGATTTGAGTAATGAAAGTATTAGTAAGGACTCGGAGACACAATTAAATAGTCAACAGGGAAACAGCAATGATAGACGTCCTGTCACTCCACAGTGGACAAACATTGATATTTCTATTGAACCTGCAGTTGATGACTTAGAGATAAAGGAGGAGGAGTTGTTGGAGAAGTTAGTGATTGAAGATGACGATGACATGAATGATGAAGTAGAAACATTAGAACCATTGGTTATAGAAGAACCAACAGATAGTATGAGTCAAGAAGACAGTAAAGTCAACTTAGTAAGTAGAAACTAATACATTGTTGAGTAGTATCATATAGCTAATATCATAAATGTAACCTGTCAACTTAGCTGTAAATAGAAATATATCAATTTTGTTGTAATCATTATTTTGCTATCACACACTCATTGTGATTGGCTCCCTTTTGGTCAGATGACTACCTAACCAAGTACCAGACATTGTGATTGGCTCCCTTTTCATTAGATGACTATTTTAGCTGTCATCCAAAGTACCTTACCTTGTAAGTCTCATCCAAAGTACCAGACATTGTGATTGGCCACTTTTGGTCAGATGACTTACCTTGTAACTCTCATCCAAAGTACCAGACATTGTGATTGGCCACTTTTGGTCAGATGACTTACCTTGTAACTGTCATCCAAAGTACCAGACATTGTGATTGGCCACCTTTTGGTCAGATGACTATCATGACTGGTTTCATCTAACAGCAGAGTGTTGTATTTATAAATCATTCTGTAAACATGTTGGTATTTTCTCTAATTCTAGGGTAAAGAGAAGTCTAAAATATCATCCACAGAGATCCAAAGCATCCCAAAACCCTTCAAAGTATATGAGTACAGAAAGACTCCCAGTTTACTTTGTTGTAGTTCAGCTCACAAGCATTCCATCACCTCTACATCTAGTTCTGATGAAGACCTAAGACCGTGGCCTGTCAGCAACCAAACACGAACCAATCCTGACATAGCGCCGGGAGGTAGTAGTGTTGTCATGGCTACATTATCATCATCATCACCTGAAAATTGTGCCAAATGTCATGGATCTTTGTCAGAAATCTCCAAAGATGGAGACCTTAAAAGCAGTATCTCAAAAGAAGAAATCAAATCTGACACCTCAGGTGATACCAATCTAGGTGCATCTGTTGATACTAAGTTAGAAGTAGAAGGAGATTCAAATTTGAACAGTCAAACCTTTGCTAAGAGTGCACCTGATGTGATACGAGTAGCTGTGTCTGACCACCCTGGCTTATTCAAACCCATACCAACTAGACATACCAGATACTTAAGAGCTACACAGTCAGCTGAGGCAGGTCTAAACATTGATGGATCTTATGGTTCAAGTAGTTTAACTGAAGGAGGTAGTCAGAGAAGTGTTGACGAGAACACTGTGACCTCGTCTCAGGAACAGTTACAAGTACAGAAGAGGATTGAAAGTATCATTAAAAGAACTGCTAGACAAAGGATGAAACACAAAGTCAAAGAGACAGAAGACCAGATATCAGGAAGTGTCCCTGTATATCCTAGATCTAGATCTGTGTGTAGAGATGGCAGAAATAAAACAAACAAAGATTCAGCACCTTTGCCAGAAAAATCCAGAGATCTTGGAAATTTGTATCGGGGTCGTAGGTCACGATCTGTTCCAAGAGATATCAGGTCGCCTACAGAAAGTCCAGATGGTCGGCAATCAGGACAGTCGACACCATCACCAACACTGAAAAAGATGATCTCCTTATCTCCAAAAATTGAGAGAGTAAGATTAGCGAAAAGTCCAGTAAGACATCTCAGTGTCAGTCCATCATCTCGGAGATCTTCATTGAAATCTGATGGATTGGAGAATAGCTCAGCAAGCTCAATGGAATCCATTGCCAAAACTGAACAGAAAGAAAACATCACACCAAACACACCCCCTAAAATTAACAAATCTCTGACCATTACAATGGAACTGAGACCAAGAAGTGCCTCCTTTGGTGCAAGGACTTTGGACAGAGTTAAAGTGGAGAATCCCTCTGAGAGTAGAAGTAAAAGTACTGAGCAGGAGGGTGGAATATCTCATATTGATGACAAGTCAGAGAAGATGACAACATCAAGTCCACGAACTAAAGATGAAGGAGTAAAGCCACTGCCACAATTAAAACTAAAACTAAATCAACTTAATAATCTTAGTAATGTCAAAGATATACGTAAGAAATTCTCTGATCTACAGTATAGCAGTTCTCCAAGTGTTCTCCAGACATCAGGTGATAGAGGCCAAAGTAGAAATGAGAAAACTGCAGGGAGTGCTGGTAGAGTCAAAGAACTTAGCCAAGCCTTCTCCATGGTTTCTTTATCAGATAAAAAAGGATCCACTCGGACTAATAACTCTCAATCCTCAACGGCAGGGAATGTGAGTTGCGTAAGTAAACAAGTTGAATTATTTCAGAACATTGGATCAGAGACACCAGAGACGACAAGACGGAAGTCGGTTCCAGGGTATAATATTCTTAAACTTCGCCAGAATGTCAGTCTGGAGAAAGATTCTGGATCAGATTCACCATGTGACTCACCGGTCCTCGGCAGAAAGAGAAGAGAGGATAAGACAGAATCAATGTCTGTGGACGAGAGCTATGAACGTTGTAAAGTGACAGGGACAAGGGATCTATCAGTTTCAATGTCTCTGGAGAAGAATGAAGAACTACTAAAGAGAAAACAAAAGATATTAGGAATTGTGGAATCAAGTGATAATGCCGAGAAAAGTAGCATTAAAGATAAAAAAATTGTAGACACCAGTTTTGACAAACAGGTGACGAGAGAACAAACACATAGAAAACCAGCCAGTCCAAGGTTATGGTCACGAGTGAGAGATAGGGAAATGACCACAAATGATGACAGGGAATATTCTAGAGTTACAAGGTCAAGAATTACTGAGAGAGAGAAAGATACTAAAAACAATCAGACAACCATAGACTCAAGTAAGTTAGAAGGGCAGACAGTCGGTAGTATGAGTGCCAGTAAGCATTCAGTTGGGGGGTCAAGACGGTTGATTCCTGACAAACCTAAGGAGTCTCAACACACTGAGTCCAAATCTGACAAGGATAATACAAATCCACCCACAGATTCTGAAAGTCGAAGTCGATTTAGATTAAAGAAGGATGTGAGTGGTAGCACCATTACTTCTCAACACAGTCCACGCAGCTTAACACCAACCAGATATTCTCCAAGGAGAGTTGATACTACAAGTGACTCTTCCAGAACAACCAGCCCAAGATTTACAGATGAAAAGCAATCTTCAAGAACGTCCAGTCCAAGATATGCAGATGAAAAGAAATCTTCAAGAACGTCCAGTCCAAGATGTGCAGATGAAAAAGATAGTAATGATAATACAAGGTCAAGAAGACATCGAAATGAACAGACAGACAGTGTAAAAGACTCTCTTCAGCCACCTCAAGTCAGAAAGGATGAAAGTTCAGGGGTTAAAGGTCGATTGAGGTCACCCAGGAGAGACAGTTCCCAAAATCGAGATTCTAGGAGTGGAGGAAGTAAATGGTTCTCGAGGAAGATATTCAAAGTAAACAAGTAAGTCATGTACAGTAAAAAATAACACCTCATTTATACCCAACTCAACAAATATTATATTTTAATTAAACCAATACTATATTATGTTCACTTTTTTCAACTGAATAGAGAAGACGAGCTACAGTAAAAAAATTTTAGTCAGAAATTTGGGAGATTTTTGTAAAAAATGATATACACATGCTGACTAAATTGCAGGAAAACTGATGATAAAATGGATCGAATATTCATAGTGTATATGATATGGACCACAGACACTTTACTGTGGACTATGAAGTCCAAAGAGGGTGTTCCATGTGTGTTCAACACTAAATTAACAAGTAAATGTCAAACCGTCATAAAAATTCAAGTAACATTCAAGTGTTTTGTGTAGCCATGGTAATGATGACAGCACATAGTTGTTAGTATTTCATTTGGAGTCATCCCTATTAGTAATCATTTTGTTTTTGTTTTGTTGTTTGTTTCCATAGTGATATTATTGATGATGATGATGATGATGATGATGATGATGATTTGCATGTTTCCTTGTACAAAGATGACTTTATTGATCCATTGTAATATGTAACCCTTACCTATGTGCATGGATTATAAACTAACAGGTTAGTCACTTCACAAATTACATTAAACATAGCAATGTAGATACTACTATAGCACCAGCCATTCCATAAAAAACCAAGTACACTTCAGAGACTTAAAGGGCTAACTTTCAATCCTGGGTCAGTGTTTCGACACTTCCCAATGTATATCAAGCCATTATTTTCACAAATACGGTCCCCAAAATGCAAATATTTTGAAAAATACAGTGACAGATTTCTTTCCTGTATATTCATAATACCGTAGTCCAACATTAGGAAATAAGAAATCTGTAATTCTCTCCAAAATGGTAGTTACATAGGTGCTCTATGAGCTCTGATAGCATGTTACACGGTCAAAGTCATCTAGCATAATGAGTGTCATCTGATCACCATTTATATGCAGGTTAGGCCTTTAAAGAACTGGTATGCACTTGACCCCAGGCACCTAGAAATGTTGCACTTGGCCCCAGACACCTAGAAATGTTGCACTTCACCTCAGACACCTAGAAATATTGCACTTGACCTCAGACACCAAGAAATGTTGCACTTGACACCAGACACCTAGAAATGTTGCACTTGACCTCAGACACCTAGAAACAAATCCTGTAAATTTACTATCATTCTTCATTTCATTTCAGATGCTGATTTGTATTTTTCAGATTCTTTTCTCAATGTAGAGGAAACACAACGTCCACTAAACTGTAGGGGAAACACAACGTCCACTAAACTGTAGAGGAAAAACAATGGCCACTAAACTGGTATTATGCAGACTGCTTTGCGGTTTTGATAAGACATTTACAGCATAATGAAAACTGCCACACACACACACACACTACTAACTAGTGAATCTACCTCAGACTTTTCATTTTCTACAAGGTATAAACGACAATCAATTATCTCAATCAAAGCAGGAACCCTGCAAACCTATATTAAAGGTATTATTAAATAACGACATACCAGATACTTCTACTATACGGTGAAATAACTTGAAACCAGTCTCTGAAAACAACAGTAATCTTTTGTATCTAAATGTGGTACAGAATTGATGATTATAAAAACAAAAGCATATTTTGTATAAACACAGAGGGCAGTATTCATGCAATCCTCGCAGCACATAAGCGACAGTCCTTCAAAGGTGTTCTTACGACCATATGGTACAATGGAGTATCTGGTATATCTGTACATAATCAAACTTATCTTACACTGTATATAAATAAACACATTGCAAATCAACTATATTCATCTTTTCACATCATTTACTTTAGTAGACAAGAGATAATAAAATCTCATTTCTGGTTTTTTTTTTCACCACTTTCTTTTAAGTTTATGTAGAGAAAATACTATATAAAGCGTAAGCAATCTATTTAATCATGTTGGAAGCTATCCAATTTGTTAACGGACTACGTACTACAATGATATTGATAACAAGGTAATATACGGACTTCATAACAGTTGTCAACTTCAAGAGTATACTGCAGAGTAGAAGATATCAATATAGACTAGAGTAGCTAATGTCAATATAGACAAGAGTAGATAACGTCAGAATAGACTAGAATAGATACCAGTATAGACGAGTAGATGATATCTGCATAAACTGGCATAGCTGATATCAGTATAGACTAACATAGCTAATATCGGTATAGACAAGAATAGGTGATGCCAGCATAGACAATCATTGCTGATATCAGTATAGAATGGATGACATCAGTATAGACAAGAATAGGTGATGCCAGCATAGACAATCGTAGCTGATATCAGTATAGAATAGATGATGTCAGTATAGACTAGAATAGGTGATGTCAGTATAGACTAGAATAGGTGATGTCAGTATAGACAATCGTAGCTGATATCAGTATAGAATAGATGATGTCAGTATAGACTAGAATAGATGACATCAGTATAGACAAGCGTAGCTGATATCAGTATAGAATAGATGACGTCAGTATAGAGGAATAGATGACGCTAGTAGAGACAAGAATAGATGAAGTCAGTATAGACTAGAATATAGTAGATGATATGGCTATATATTGTCTACCTATCACCTGTATGGCCGACTGATTTGATGATTGTGGTCTACGTTGTGGTTGATTTGATGATTGTGGTCTACGTTGTGGTCGATTTGTAGTCAAAGTATTATTAATATGGATGTGCAATATTTAATAACTGGTGATTGTAGTTTTGTGGTTAGTAAAATTTTAATATTTTTGAAAGTGTGAGGCAGACTAAAGTCAGTTGAGACTCAATTGGATTGGATTACAAGGGTGTGATGTATATAGAAATGATGAAATATTAAATATTAACATTGTTTTTGAATAATTTACAAGACCATGACATTTTAAATGTAATTTTTAGGGGTTTGGGTCAGGGGTCAGATTGATGTGCGATTACGTTGGATTGAAATATGGCCCTTTAAGGGGTACAGTCAGACTTTTGTGATCTTTCTAGAACTATGAAGGGGAGAAACCTAGTGTAAGAAAGAAAGCTATGTGTGTAATGAGTGGGTTTTGTAAAGTGATTGTGTTAGTTGCTTGATATTACAATGTAGTACGTAGTTGAACATGGTCTGCCATATTTACAGTAACATAAGGGGACACAGTTTGCTCTCATCTAGGGAGTCCTCTTGGCTTCAATATTTATTCTGTTTGAATATCCAGAGCACTGCACTACACAGCCAACTGTGTACAACCCTATTACATAACTTAGCTGTTTTAGCATTACTGTAACATGATTGTAGGAACAGCTCAGTTACATGGCTGTGGTTACTATGCTGTAACATTAGTGTTCAGCAGGACTGTTACAGCACTGTTAACCTTTAGTAGTGTATGTTGAGGGCATACTTTACTCACAATCAAACGTTACCAGTTTGAATCCACGAATCACATGACACAGTGTGAAATGATAAAATCACTCTATAAAACTCTGATCACAAAATACTGTAGTTTTATTTGGGGCAGCGACAGTCCTAAAGAGAGGCTGATGAAGGCAGAATGACACCACTCATCTTAACTGTCTAATGACCCCTTGTAAATATCATATTTATTAAAGCCTTATATCTGTCTTCTCATTACTGCAGTCTGTTATTTCATATGACTTGGTTCTCTCCCACTGTCTACACAGTTATTTCCACAAAACAAGAAACTATGTCTGGAATGGTTAGGTGATGTCATTTATCAGAATGAAAAATTCAGCCATTAATTATGTCATTTTGGCTGAAAACAAAAGAAAGTTGTTATATATTTATAGAAAGTAGTGTGATGTGGGTAGCTTTTCAAATGATATGTTGATAACCAAGAAATCTGGGAGTTTTGAACTCTGCATTGTGAAAGCTGCACTAGCTGTAACTGGAATACTATTGTTTTGATAAGACAACCAACATATTCACTGAAAATTGTTAAAATACCAATAAGTAGACACTATACATGTTTTAGATGTTGATTTTATCCATAATTTGAAATCATGAACTGTGTTGGAGGACTGATTTTATGAACCCTGGCGTATTGTATCATATTATGTGTACACTTAGATTTACTCACAGCTGATTCAATACTTTACAGGGTGTATGATATTAGGAGTAGGACAGTATTTTTAACAAAACAGTTTCAAAAATCATTTCCGTTGCAGCTAGTTTAGATTTATATTGTAAGTATTAACAACACAATATACCGTACCAGTATTATAATCACTGTATATTTGGATTCTCAGTTCTGTTAAAATCATAGATAAATATATACTTTGTAGGTTTGTATGGATAATAGTATTACTTACAGTACTGTACTGTGAGAAAACATATAGGGTAAGAATTATAACATTAGGACACCAGGGTGCTGCTCCATGGAAACCATTCAACAAATTTCTTGAATTTATTTGGACAAATAAAGATGATCATTTATTAAAATGAGTACTCATTTCTATACAAGTGTAAAGAGTCTACCAACATGTGGACTCTCCAGCCATTCTAACCTCAACCACCAGTATTATTATTATTATTACAGTATTCTTATGAACGTCCATATTTCTATCGGTAAAATGACAGTTTATTCACTGAGCAGTGAGTTGTATTTTTTAAGTTAAAGTTGAGTTTTTTAGTCTCTACCCAACAGGAATGTTTTATTTCCCCAAAATATAAAATGAGCAACTTTTAGTTGCCAAAGATAGATACTATTGGTTTTTATTGAGTCCAAACGTCAAAGTTGTGGGCAGGGATAAAAATTAAGTTTTTCTTTTCAGCAAAATCTTCTCTGTTTTCATTTTATCAGAACTGGAATGTGACATTAGATTAAATTTTTCTAGAAGATATAAAACCCACCAATCCATCTGAATATTACTAATTTAATTTTAATGAACTAATTGTTAAAACATTGACCTTAGATAGAATTCATTCCGGCTAACAAAAACACAGAAATGTTATGAATTGTTTTAAAGTATTTTGTCACTAACGTTTAACAAATTGTGAGATTTTTGGTGAGAAGCACAGCAAGGCCTTTTACCACATTCAACACAGTATCAAGATAAGTTGTATACAGAGTTGTTTCCCTATGAATAATGAATCATGGGAGTTGGGTATATAAAACAAATGTCCTATGAAATAATGAATCATGGGAGTTGGGTATATAAAGCAAATGTCCTATGAAATAATGAATCATGGGAGTTGGATGTGAAATAGTGAATCATGGGAGTTGGGTGTATAAAACCATAGACAGTCTGATAAAACAAATGTCCTATGAAATAAATGAATGATGGGAGCTGTGGCATTGTGGGAATAACTGGTGGACAGTCTGTATGTAATCAGTCAATGCATTTTATTCGAATTACTTTTTAGACATGATTAGTTTTTACCTTGATGGATCGTACACTGGCAGTGTGCCTTCATATGGTAGTCACTGTTTATCCAGTTTTAGTAACTGCAGTTTATATTAGTCGGTAAGGCATGACATGTTAGGGCGCCCTCACACTGTTGAGGGAGGAACAATACAATCAAAATTTATATCTGAAAGTGGATTAGGGAAAAAGTGAAATACAAGGTAACAGATATAACAAGAAGGAAATCAACTTAAGGAATTGTAGGTTGAGGGAAGGGAAGGATATTTTATGTTTGATATGACTTATGTATGGCTTGTACAATCTTAGTAAAATCAGTTGTAAAATGTGAACTTTTTTTTTGTAAATTATTAAGAGGTAAATTGAATTGGATCCTTGTTGGAAACAAAATTCTTGCCAAAGAAAAGTATTTTAGAATAATTAGGGAGAGTATTTTAGACAAGAACTGATGTAATAAACATTTTATCTTAAAACATTATAATAGTGTTGTGAGTTTATGTGTGTGTGTGTGTGTGTGTGTGTGTGTGTGTGTGTGTGTGTGAGTTTATGTGTGTGTGTGTGTGTGTGTGAGTTTGTGTGTGTGTGTGTGTGAGTTTATGTGTGTGTGAGTTTATGTTTATGTGTGTGTGAGTTTGTGTGTGAGTTTATGTGTGTGTGTGTGAGTTTGTGTGTGTGTGAGTTTATGTGTGTGTGTGTGTCTGTGAGTTTATGTGTGTGTATATGTGTGTCTGTGTCTGTGTGTGTGCATGTGTGTGTGTGCGTGTGTGTGCGCATGTGTGTCAAGGAACCACATTGCAAATTGATCAATCAATCAATCAATTAATCTATCAAAGTGTATTTGTTTTCATGTCATTCAACTCAAAGAAGCGTACTTATACAGCAGACACACAGCACAATATATACATGTAATAATATCTAAAACATTTTGAAGTCAGTTTTATTACATTATAATTATGTACAATTTGTTACGTTTACCATTTTGTCCCAATCTTGTCCTGTATTGTAAAATAAAAGTTATATTATTTATATGTTTCTGTGACAAACAATTGTGGAGGGTTTGGGAATAATTGGGTTCAATTTAATTATTTGTAGACAGATAGATAACACGAGATAAAATAAATAAAAATACAAACAAGTAAGTACATGTTTTAAATGACTCACATCACCATGATATTCATGTACATTAGCCTACCTTGTTATGTAGTTTATACATAAAAAAAACCCCACCACTATCAACACAACATTGTATACTATGCCTGTACTGAAGTTCTTATACTATAGATAATGTGTGTTATACATACCCTGTTCAATGGGCTTACGTGATTCATCAAAACACAAATAATAGTGACGTCACAGAATCAAAAGTGAAAGGATCCCCTTTCGTGCATGTACGAACACATTCGTGTTTTGTTGATTAGGGGCGTGACACAGTGACGGAAGTCGCGTCTCATTGGCTAGGTTGTGTAATGATTGACGGATGACCTCGTGTCATATTGCTTCGGAAAATACGTTCTGTGTTCTTCGCTCCCCCAAATGGCCAAAATTTTACGAAATAATAAGTCGTAAAGGGTTATAATTACAAGTTTAAAAACAGAAATCATAGTAAAACATATATTTCCGCTTGGGAGATGTTTTAAAACAGGGTGACGATAAACCAAAAAAAAAGCCGAGGTAAATATATATATTTTCTCCGAGGGGTGTGTCTCTGTGATTGTGAAGGCAAGCTTTCATATGCGTCGCTTTTGGTTTGTATGTTTATAGCAGACATCCGACCCCAGTTTTAACATTTGCAGATATTACCAAAAACTCGTGTTTAGTCCTTCAAACATTTTGAAACTTGAACAAGATGTCAGCACGAGGTGGTAAGAAACGTAGCAAGCCAACATCAAAGTCAGCCAAAGCTGGCGTGTTGTTTCCCGTTGGCCGTTTAAATCGCTACCTTCGACGAAGTACACACCGTTTCAGAATTGGTGCTGGGGCACCTGTGTATACAGCGGCAGTTATAGAATACTTAACTGGTAAGTAAAATACGTGACAACTCTGCTTTTGTGAATCTCTAGCTCCCTTTCAAAACTAGAATCAGTTACTATAGCATGAGCTATTGACATTTAAAAATGGCGAATGTTTGGTCTGAGCTCGTTTTGCAGTGTGTCACTATTCAATGTTACAATATATCTTGCAACACGAAATATCCCAAAATAATGAAAGAAACGTTGATATTGGAAAACGCTCTTTCAAGAGAGCCTTTTTGTTTTCCATCCTCAATCAATGAAGATTATGTTTGTGACCTTAGGCTTTGAGGTCACCTTTCGACATATGGGATATACATATTAATGAAGTCGGCGAGGTGGAGACGTGAAAGAAATCCACGTAGTCACCGTAGTGTGTAAGCAAGCCATTATATTAGGGATTATCAAACCCTCAAAACGTACACATGTTGCATGCTAGATTTATGTGTCATTTAATACAGCTCAATGTACACATGTTCTAATGTGTGCAGAACAGTGACACACTTTTGGAATTATATCAATTTAATTTATATTATTTACATATTTTTATGTCATATGTAATACTTGAAGTAAATGCCACCCACCACAAACATAAACAGAGTCTCCATGAATTGATCATAGAAAACCACAAAGGAGAAAACTCACACAGTACAGGTATACAAAACGAAATATGTGGAATACAGTCATTAATGAAAATGAGAAAATAAGAAAATTTAATATGTATGAATTATTGTCTGGAGTCAACAGACATTAATATGACCTTGAAGTATGTCATTTGTAAATGTCTCCTGAAATAAACCCAACACTTAATAATATAATAGTCTTCTCTACATAATGTTATAAAATTGGTACACATATAAAGAAAATTTATATTAAAAAATTATTACTTATAATGCATATTGTTACATATAATATCATTAACACATTCAGGTGTGTATATGGTGGGGGATAAAAGACCCAGAAACCATGAATATGTTGAAATTACCAGGCCATATGCCTGTATCAGCATACTGTGTCCTATGTTTGACCTTATGTGACCCTATGACCTTATATGACCTCATTAACCTTCACAGTTAACCATGCATTACAAAGAATGGAACAGTCCATTGTAGTAACACTTATAAAATATTCATGGTAATCCAATTAACAAATTGATATTAATTTTCTTAAGTTATAATATATTCATATTTCAATGTCTGATAAGATCGTTATAATTTTAAAAGGTTTTTGAGGTGTAGTAATTATTTTCAAATATTAATGATTTATGTCCAAGCTGTCTCCATTTTGGGATAAAAGTATAAACATCTTGGATGCAATATTGTCTGCGATAATACTGTAACCAGCTTTTGACACACACCCAAGCCTATTGGCTAGTATTTAGTGATGTAGGGATCTTGACTACCATCTCCCATCGTGACTACCATATCCCATCATGACTACTATATCCCATCTTGATTACCATCTCCCATCTTGACTACCATCTCCCATCTTGATTACCATCTCCCATCTTGACTACCATCTCCCATTATGACTAGCAATTTGCCATATTATTAAACAGATGTGTTTTCAAACCTAAAAATGTTATTACAATTTCACACAGTGATGTTAACCCCACCACAGATACACCCACCATCAAATCCATCACACAGTGATGTTAACCCCACCACACATACATCCACTATCAAATCCATCACACAGTGATGTTAACCCCACCACACATACATCCACTATCAAATCCATCACACAGTGATGTTAACCCCACCACACATACATCCACCATCAAATCCATCACACAGTGATGTTAACCCCACCACACATACATCCACCATCAAATCCATCACACAGTGATGTTAACCCCACCACACATACATCCACCATCAAATCCATCACACAGTGATGTTAACCCCACCACACATACATCCACCATCAAATCCATCACACAGTGATGTTAACCCCACCACACATACATCCACCATCAAATCCATCACACAGTGATGTTAACCCCACCACACATACATCCACCATCAAATCCATCACACAGTGATGTTAACCCCACCACACATACATCCACCATCAAATCCATCACACAGTGATGTTAACCCCACCACACATACATCCACCATCAAATCCATCACACAGTGATGTTAACCCCACCACAGATACACCCACCATCAAATCCATCACACAGTGATGTTAACCCCACCACACATACATCCACTATCAAATCCATCACACAGTGATGTTAACCCCACCACAGATACACCCACCATCAAATCCATCACACAGTGATGTTAACCCCACCACAGATACACCCACCATCAAATCCATCACACAGTGATGTTAACCCCACCACACATACATCCACCATCAAATCCATCACACAGTGATGTTAACCCCACCACACATACATCCACCATCAAATCCATCACACAGTGATGTTAACCCCACCACACATACATCCACCATCAAATCCATCACACAGTGATGTTCATGCTACCACACATACATCCACCATCAAATCCATCACACAGTGATGTTCATGCTACCACACATACATCCACCATCAAATCCATCACACAGTGATGTTCATGCTACCACACATACATCCACCATCAAATCCATCACACAGTGATGTTCATGCTACCACACATACATCCACCATCAAATCCATCACACAGTGATGTTCATCCTACCACACATACATCCACCATCAAATCCATCACACAGTGATGTTCATCCTACCACACATACACCCACCATCAAATCCATCACACAGTGATGTTCATCCTACCACACATACATCCACCATCAAATCCATCACACAGTGATGTTAACCCCACCACACATACATCCACCATCAAATCCATCACACAGTGATGTTAACCCCACCACACATACATCCACCATCAAATCCATCACACAGTGATGTTAACCCCACCACACATACATCCACCATCAAATCCATCACACAGTGATGTTAACCCCACCACACATACATCCACCATCAAATCCATCCTTTTAAATTTGTGATTGACTCCTTTCTACTGAGACAGGTCATAATGTCTATTAGTCTGTAAGGTGCGCCATGACGGGGCGCCCTCACACAT
Organism: Glandiceps talaboti; assembly: GCF_964340395.1. NCBI lineage: Eukaryota > Metazoa > Hemichordata > Enteropneusta > Spengelidae > Glandiceps > Glandiceps talaboti. The sequence goes on along the minus strand of NC_135570.1, from coordinate 751,298 downwards.
CAGTCAACCCAAGGAGGCCGGTGAGGGTGGAACGACACATCCATCTTACAGACTAAATGTCCATTTAATCTGATGGTTCCACCTCTAGCCTCTGAGTTAGTTCTAATCACATGGTGATGTTATTAACGTTTAGCACTTACTACTAAATATCACCTACTATAGCACTTACTGCTAAATATCACCTACCCGGTAGTAGCCAGAAATTAAGCTGATTCATTTTCCTTCATTTCACAAACATAATACAGATCAATACAGTGTTACACTACTAAAATGTGACCAGGAATGGTTCATTATGTACCCAATTATGGTACATGGCATAATTTACAGAACACTTTGCCTACAATATGGTATTAATATATATGCACATATACTAGACCACTAAGGACATAGCTAGACTGGAAGATACATCGTGTCACATACTCCACCCTCGACAGCCTGCTGACACCGATATGTGAGGATGCTCCATCATGGCATACCTTACAAACGACCAAGAACACTACATGTGTCTTAGAAAATTTCTAACTCACATTAGTTGCTTTAATGTACAAATTGCATCCTTTGAAATAGTATAGAGTTAAATCCCTATATTTCAATCCCATGGTCTTGGCTTTAGTAACATAATATCTTATCAGTGGAACAATAGGGACTAAATATGATAATTACCCAGGACCAACTTTTCTACACTCTGTCATAGAACTGCATCATTGCAAACCACTGCCTCTTTTACGGCACCGTCCAAAACTCGCCGTCCGTTATTTTACAGTGTCGCGGAAGAAATAACAGCTCTGGTTTGCAAGAGTGTACAACTGTCTTTCACAGTCAAACATTTAATTCTAATCTAACATATTTTATGTTGATTGCTCTCAAAAAAATACAGGAACATTGTACATAATTGAGTCTCTCCTATCTGACTTTTCCATCTCTATGAAATATTTATAAAACCATCTCAACTATATGCAATATCTGTAATCTGAGAAATCAGTATTTGTATAGACTAGATTGCTTTTATTGGCTTTAGGTTGACAAATCCTCTATTTAGGAAATAGCAAGAAATTGATTGAACCCCAGAATAATGTAGATGAAAGACTTGTTGGATGAGATTTAGATGTATACAGCTTAAAGTAGACCAAATCTTGTCTATAAAAATAGTCTAATAAAGCAATCATTCAGCAGAGTAACAATTATATGTGGTCCTTTTCTACAATCTCTCTCTCTCTCTCTCTCTCTCTCTCTCTCTCTCTCTCTCTCTCTCTCTCTCTCTCTCTCTCTCTCTCTCTCTCTCTCTCTCTCTCTCTCTCTCTCTCTCTCTCTCTCTCTCTCTCTCTCTCTCTCTCTCTCTCTCTCTCTCTCTCTCTCTCTCTCTCTCTCTCCCCACTGTATATAGTCAAACTGCTTTCTTTTATAGCATGACATTCTGTTCTTACCACTGACAGCAGTAGTTTAATGCTATTTGAGTGCATGTTGATATAAACATGATGACGTTATTCTCAAGTGACTTAATACTTTGAGACGTGATCAGGTTGAGTTTGTAGTTAAATCTGAACAAAGTAACCAATTACAACCACCTGTCGGTGTAACTATATTGACATGCGCTGTTCACTGTTTCCCCAGAATGAGATTTAGCTAGATTTTACAGATAATTTGTATGTATCTATTTGACTACACTTGGAGAGAGTGTCTAGCTCAGATCATAGAAAATGAGCACACATAGTCACTATACACAAGTCTACTGTAGTGTAGACATATTTGGTTATTTTGTTGCAAGAGTTTTTCATCAACTTTTGGTGTGAGTATAGCAGATGAATTTCATGTAGAGCCATTCCTTTAGTTAGTGTTACGAAGCCAAGCTGATGACATATTCACTAATTTCTGACCACCAGTGATTTCCATTACAGCTGAGATCTTAGAATTGGCAGGCAATGCTGCAAGAGACAACAAGAAATGTCGTGTTACTCCACGACATATTCTCCTAGCTATTGCCAATGATGAAGAGTTGCATCAGGTGAGTGCATCGTATGGTGATTTTCAATATTTAATTTTTTGCATGTTTTACTTGATCATGTTTTGTGCTGTGATAATTGCAAATACTGAAGATTTGCATCACATGTGTCTATCATTATATTTGTCTTGTTTTGTATAGATGGATATCTTATTGAACAATGTTTTAAATTTTTACTGTAAATTTATTTGGGGATTATGGCATAGTCTCATAGTCATAATCACCGTTAATGCCACAGCATGAGTCCTTCGAGATCTTCTTGCATGAACCATAGTCTGAACGTAAATATTGACATCATGTCATGCCAGCTGGCAGCATACACCAACTCTGTCTTCCACTCAGTCTTTTCACTGCTAGCCAGCATACACGCCGTGAACACCTACCAGATAGCCTGCACACAGTGCATACCTACCAGATAGCCTGTACACAGTGCACACCTACCAGATAGCAACCACACCATGAACACCTACCAGATAGCCGTGCACACATTGAACTGTGACCTACCAGATAGCCTGCACACAATGCACACCTACCAGATAGCCTGCACATGAACACATACGTACACACACACATATACATACATACATACATACATACATATGTACATACATAAATACATACATACATACATACATGTACATACATACATACATACATACATACATACATACATACATACATACATACATGCATACATACATACATACATACATACATACATACATACATACATACATACATACATACATACATACATACATACATACGTACATACATACATACATACATACATCTATACATACATACATACATACATACATACATACATACATACATACATACATACATACATACATACACACATACATCTATACATACATACATACATACATACATACATACACACACATACATCTATACATACATACATACATACATACATACATACATACACACACACATACATACATACATACATACATACATACATACATACATACATACATACATACATACATACATACATACATACATACATACATACATACATACATACTATTAAACATACACACACACACACATGAAAACTGTTTGTTATTTTATTATTGACGTTGATAAATTGAAGGTTCTTCTTACACAGTGTCTTACAAAATGTCTATAATTTACAGTAGATTCTTAATAAACTCCAAGTTCATCCATTTTCATGACTAATCATTCTTTTTTCCCAATTTAAGCTTCTCAAACATGTAACTATAGCCGCTGGAGGAGTTCTGCCCAAAATCCACCCTGAACTGTTAGCCAAAAAGAGGGGTGCTAAGAGCAAGCTGTTATATGACACTCCTGCTACAACAGCGCCCCCAAGCAAGAAACAGAAAATAGAGAGCAAGAAAATAGTTGCCAAGAAGACTACCCCTCTCAGTAAAGGCAAAAAAGTGGGCAAATTTGCAAAGGGTAAAGCTAAACAGGTGAGGGAAGAAACAACAGACAACGCTGATGATCAAACAGCTGATTAGTTTGTTTGTTTGTTTGTTTGTTTATATTTTTTAGATTATCTGTTACATGTTTTTTAGACATTGGTAGTAGTGTTTAGCATAGCAGTGGTTGTTTGAAATAGTTGCCATGGAGACACAGGATGTGGACCACTTAAGTGTTGTTGATATGCCAGATATGTTTTGAAAGTATTTTATTGAGTGGATGGAAGGACCACAATAATGTTTTGTAATCCGAAACATTACAATAAATAGTAATTTCATAGTTGCTTCAAATCATATATAAAGTGATAAGTAAGTTTTGTGCGTTATTTTTGTTGTTGTAAAAGTTTGGTAGTAACAATCACAATCACAATGTGCTCCAGGAACAAATTGTCCTAAAAATCACATTTTTTCCAATTCTTTCAAAACTTGCAACATGAAAGCTTGCTCCTGCATGCCTGGTGCTGTTGACATAAGAAAAGAAATTTGGGGTTTCACCGTCTTGTTTTCAAGGAATCGTCAATCTTTTATTTTTCTCATAAAATTATACAGTATTTGGCAGCCATATTGGATTCTAATATGACTAAATGTTGATGTCATTTTGACATCTGTTTGAAGAATGTGTATGCATGGTGACACAGATTATTTTTATTAATTTTAACTGAGAATAGGTTGGAATTTTCTTTAACAGAGTAACATCAAAAAGTTCTTCGTTAAACGCAAACATTTGATGATTTCTAAAAGTTTTTATTTGCGCGTGCATGGTAATATATAGTTTGCTAATTGCAAGCCGTACAACTTGTATATTTTAATTAGTACTAATATCAGTTTTAGTATCATACATACCAATACTTCCGGTTATGATGATAATATTGCTGCAGTTATGAAATTGAACAAATGTTGAGAAGAAGTTTTTTAAAATCTGCAGATTATTAGTACAATTAACTTCTAGTATGTAGAGGAAATGTCACATGATTAGAACAACAAGTAATTTATCTGGTTCCTGAAAATAGTCAGTGCAAAACCTTGATATGACAGCAAACACTTGTGTTAATAAAATAGTTTATCAGTAGATTAGTACAGTCTGTCTGTCACCTTATAACCAACAATGTTTACACATGTGACCTGCTATGATTTGACCACCTAGATTTAGATCAAACAGTCAATATAGTCAGATACTATACAAATCAGAGGTGACCCCCTAGCTCTTGCTAAAGTACAGATACAAATATGATTTCACCCCCTAACTTAAGTTAAATAGTTACAAAGATGATTTGAGCCCCTTAGTTTAGTTAAAAGATTGTCAGATATAAAGAATTACAAACCACAAATCCCCTTAACTTTAGTTAAAATACTGTCATGTGCTAACAAACCTAAACGTAGGCTGTTAAAATACCAGTTCAGATACTAAGAAATACAGTCTATGAGTTGATTGACACACTTGCTAAAATTTTACCCAAACCACAAACTGATCAGCATTCCATTCTTGATATTGTGAGAAAATAAATCATTTTACCAATAAATTTGGAAGAAAAACAAGATACAGGCATATTGAAAATGGTGACTTTGGTTGCCATAGTTACTACAAGCAATATGGTGTTGCAGAAATGTTCAACTACAGATTTACAGTATGGGAAAGTGCAAAGTAAAAATAACATTATTGTGAATATCGTTATCACTGTAAAAACAATAGAAATATACAAGTCATTCACTGTTGCTATGGAAATCTTGGATTTCTGTGATCATTTCTTGAAATCAGTACTTGTCAACGCTTGTCAAACAACCACTGCTCTGTCATTTGTAAACTTTTATAATCATTGAAGACACAATAAATAAATATATATATATCAAGATTTGGATGAGTTACTTTCAAACCTAGAGCAGATGGACTGCTTGTATATCAGTCACGTAGTCTAGCAGCTATACCTGTTGACATAGAGATCGTTAAAGTGTATAGGAGACGAGTAGATTACTCCTCACATAGACCATATTTAAATGATCTGCCATGCATGATTAGGTTGTCTACTAAACTGTTCAGTCTAGACTATAGTAAATCCATGGCGTGGAATCTGAAGATATCCTTCACTACGTCTGGAGGAATGGGGCGTTAAGATGAAATTTTAAACAAAACCACCCACACAGCAATTAACATCATGTCTTTGTTAATCAATCACAGAATTCTACCCAATGATAAGTTAGTGTTTATTGCAGGACATTATGACTTGGGTATACCCACTACAGCCTGGGTACACACATTGTAACTTGGGTATACCCACTACAACCTGGGTACACCCATTATGACTTGGGTATACCCACTACAACCTGGGTACACCCATTATGACTTGGGTATACCCACTACAACCTGGGTACACCCATTATAACTTGGGTATACCCACTACAACCTGGGTACACCCATTATGACTTGGGTATACCCACTACAACCTAGGTACACCCATCATAACTTGGGTATACCCACTACAACCTAGGTACACCCATTATAACTTGGGTATACCCACTACAACCAAGGTACATCCACTATAACTTGGGTATACCCACTACAACCTAGGTACACCCACTATAACTTGGGTATACCCACTACAACCTAGGTACACCCACTATAACTTGGGTATACCCACTACAACCTAGGTACACCCATTATATCTTGGGTATACCCACTACAACCTAGGTACATCCACTATAACTTGGGTATACCCACTACAACCTAGGTACACCCACTATAACTTGGGTATACCCACTACAGCCTAGGTACACCCATTATAACTTGGGTATACCCACTACAGCCTGGTACACCCATTATAACTTGGGTATACCCACTACAACCTAGGTATACCCATTATAACTTGGGTATACCCACTACAGCTTGGGTATACCCACTATAACTTGGGTATACCCACTACAACCTGGGTATACCCATTATAACTTGGGTATACCCACTACAACCTGGGTATACCCATTATAACTTGGGTATACCCACTACAGCTTGGGTATACCCATTATAACATGGGTATACCCACTACAACTTAGGTACACCCACTATAACTTGGGTATACCCACTGCAACCAAGGTACACCCACTATAACTTGGGTATACCCACTACAACCTAAGTACACCCACTATAACTTGGGTATACCCACCACATCTCACTATAACCTTTGGTATACCCACCATAACCTTCACACCTACTGTTAGTGCATTAACAAACAACCATACAAGGTATATCGTGAGTCTCATATACTTGGATATAGAGAATTAGGGAAAGTAAAGATCAATGTAGGAATTAACAGTTTATCAAAATATAATGATCGAACAATTGGAACATAATAAGTGAAACTTATAAAAGTTGTATAGAGTGTAACAAGATTTTAAAGTAATGTAGGAAGTACAGATTTTAACGGGTTTACCAATAATAGTTAATTTTCCAGCAAAAGAGTACTACTGTAGCTAGACCAGACAGAATTACATCGTTCACTTTCCATTTTCATTGTTCAATTTTTTATGACATCCGTGATGACACAATTGTAGTCCAAGAAATCTGTTCTGCCCTGAAGTGTATTTCTGTAATTAAAATTTGGCTGATTTCACAGACATAGGGAATATACAGCTTCAATTTGACCTCTGACCCAACCAAATCTGAGTTGTTGTTTTTGGAGTAATATACGATTTGTAGTGTAAGCCTCTTCCTGATCATGAATATCTGAGTTTTTCTTTTTTTGTTTCCTATATTAAAGGCAGCCATCTTAGTTTGTCCAGAGTCGAACGTGCTATTACTATTATTTATTAACAGTGATCTCTCGTTGTCATGGATATAATTTTCAGAATTTTGCATAACAAATGAACATATTGTTATGCAAATATATCCCTTTTTGTTATTTAGATGTAAATGGAACCTGACTGACAGAGGCAGGCAGAACACTGATAGAAACCAGTATTAAGGAGGGGGCTTATACAAGGGTATAGGCTCATAGAGTGTATGGGCTCATAGAGTGTATGGGCTTATACATTGGTTTTGAACTTACAAGAGTATGGGAACATATGTATATACAAAGGTGTGAACTCGTACACTGCTATGGGCTTATACATGTGTAGGGGCATACACTGCTATGGGCTTATACATGTGTAGGGGCATACACTGCTATGGGCTTATACATGTGTAGGGGCATACACTGCTATGGGCTTATACATGTGTAGGGGCATACACTGCTATGGGCTTATACATGTGTAGGGGCATACACTGCTATGGGCTTATACATGTGTAGGGGCATACACTCCTATGGGCTTATACATGTGTAGGGGCATACACAAGGACATGGGCCTATACAGAGGTATGGGCTTATACAAGAGAATGGGCTTATACTTGGATGGTTATAATAATTGTTATACAATGTTTAAAAGGAAGGTATATATTGCCACTCAAGGTTTAACCAGGTATACTTTTTGATAGACTAGAATATTAGTTTTTTAAACGAGTCAAGTTTTAATGGAAGCAATCTGAAATATTGATGTTGTTTGTTACATGTAATTGTTGTATTCACTTTATCACTTCATTGCAAATACATTCCCTCAAAGAGGATTATGGGTAAAGACAGAGAACAGCTCTTTTGCTACAGTATTGAACCTACACATGGTCATAATAATGTTGTACATGGGTCGTCAAAAGAAAGAAGATGTTGGTTTTAAGATTTGAAGGTCTCTGTAAGGTTGATTTTAAATCAGTGGTAATGTGTCAAGTAATGTAGGAGCTAGTCTCTAAGATGTGCCGTAATCGGGCGCCCTCACAGATTGGTTAAACCTTTAGATATAGCAGGCCAGTGGAGGAGAGTAACACAACATATCTTACAAGTCTACGTAGGATCTATCTATCAGGATATACAAGTGCCTGTCAAAGAGACAAATGTTGAACATCTTAATAATGCTGCAGCTAGTACGTGGAAAAAAATGGTGAAGTTTCACCGTCTGCTTCTTTTCTGCATTAATTTCTATCTTTCATTTTAAATACACTTATTCTACCCTTCAAATGTAACTATTCTACTTGTCATCAGGGAAATATAACAAGGTTCTCTTGTCACTATTACCAAATGTGAGGGCGCTGTCACAAGGTTGATGTTTTTACTATTCCAGCTTGAGGATGTGTGAGGGTGCTGTCACAAGTTTGACGTTTTCACTGTTCCAGCTTGAGGACGCTATTCCAATTTTCACGAAGTTGTCATTTTAAATACCCCAAATTGTGAGGTCGCAGTCACTTTAAAGTGATCTTTTGTTTACTAGATATCGTGAGGGCACCATTTCAAAGCCCTTTACATTACCATGTTTTGTGAGGAGGTTTAATTGCTGTGGTAATTTTCTAGAAGTACACATGTGAGATTAACCTTCTTCTCACTTCATGAACTTGTTGGAGCATTTTCACACTGTATACACAACTATAAGTTCTCATTCGTGTTGATAGACCTTGTGAGTTGAGTGTGCTATTGAATATCACCTTGTGAGGGCACTATGGCAAGATTTTCCAAATGCATCTGTAACTGATATTCAGGGTTATAAGAAAGGCCTCAATTCATTTGGAGCACAATGTTTACTTTCATGTTTATTTCTGATTTGTTTATGTTTACAACTCCATACAATAATAGCCTTCATTTGATGTACAACATTTGATTCTACTGTACAATTTCACTACAGTAAAGAAAATGCCAAACAGTTGCTAGAAGAACAGAAAAGATTTACAACTGCTGACATCAAACAAACGGAAGCTGTTACAAGCAGGAAAAGTAAACAAATGAATTGGCACAGCATGTTGGAACAGCAGAGACTTGTATTACATTTCATGCTTTGATAAGAACAGTTTTTATGACCTCTCTATGTGTACATGAAATGCCAGGGGAACTTCTAATTTCTTTGTGAGACCATGAACCATTATGTAAATTTTAGAGGCCATACAACTGTTCTTATCAATGATGGAATGTAATATAAGTCTCTGTACTTCCAAGTATTGTTAATCCAATTCAGTTGTTTACTTTCCCTTTTTGTAAAAGGTTCCGTTCATCCATGGTCTGATGTCAGCAGTTGTACCATGTTTCCTAATGAAGCATAAGACGGTTAACATTACAGGTGGAAATTTTGCTGAGTATTGTGATGTCACAGATTCAGCCAATAGACAGGCTAGAGATAGTAAGCCCTGAGCTCAATGTAACCTTACTGTAAGAGAACCAAAAGAAAATGTTAATATTGAAAAATTGGGATTTGAGAAAAGTTTATACCCGTCCCTCTCGTCATAACGTTTGAGGTTTATATGTTAATTTTTAGAACCTTTCACTGAGATATACATATATGTTTACATATACATATATCTTCCATATTTGTCAGTTATGTAATTTTAGCTGTTACAAACACAAGTGTAGGAAATTTGACTGTTTTTATTGTACTGAAAACACCAAATAAAGCAATGAAAACAACCAGATGTTGTGACATTTTAAGATTATTAGTCCTGTTACTTGTACACTGTTCAATGTCTGCATGCCGCCATTTTGGTTTTTACAAGCATGTCGTATTATTTAGCTTCATTTTGGCATTTAAATGTTGGCTTTGTTTTGTTGTTGTTAAACATTATCACATACCGTAAAATAATTAGACATTTTGTAGGAAACTAAAGATGAAAAATTAAGGTATAAATATGTTTTCTTGAACTCAGTTTATTAGAATGATGAATTTTTGAGATAAATATATATTTTTTCAATCATATCCTATTTGTACTATGAAACAGTTTGTGAGGTCATTGTCATGGTAACAATTAGTAGGTCAAGTATACTCAAATTTCTACCCTGATTCTAAGGAAAGACTTTTAAATGCTGTGCATTGTTTTCTTAATAAGTCTACTGTCTACTACACTTCGTAACTTATTAATGTTTTACCTGTATTTTTTAAGCAAGTTGCAATTTATTGGAGAAACATTTATTTATACATTCACATACAAATTTTGGTTAAAAGTCATTAGTTTTATGAAATATTCTTCAAAATTAAATCAAAATTTGTTCATGCTTTTAGTAATATTATGATTTAAATATATTTATTTTATGTTATTTTTGTTGCTGATTTTTGTTTTTCATGTAAATGCATGTTTTCTCCATATGCATGTAAATTAACATGTGTGAGTGAGTGTGTGTGTGTGTGTGTGTGTGTGTGTGTGTGTGTGTGTGTGTGTATCCATATGTGCATGTCTGCATGTGTCTGTGCTGTTGTAGTTCCAATACCAACTGTGTATATCACATATTGTGTCACATTTCTTACAGTTCTTGCCTGTAGCCAGTACAAGTAAAGGAGGTACTAGTAAGACTGCTAAAACATCAGGTGGTATCACAATCCTGTCAGAGAAGAAACTATTTTTAGGACAAAAGGTATGTACTATTTGTAGGGTTTTAGAGAACACAGACCACCTGTATCATCATGATCGATGCACACAAAATATAATGTTTGACACTGAGCTGAAGTAAACATCAAGATAGTATGTATAAAATTAGGACAAAAGGTTATGTACTATTTGTAGGGATGTACACAGACTACTTCCTTACAACTAATGAAATAAAACTTTATTTGGAGTTTTTGAAGTCATTATCATACACAAAATATAATGATTGGTTTTCCACAAGTACTCTTGTGTAGCGCATATATATGCAAATATAAAAAAAAATAACTTAGTACCAGAAACCCTCCCCCACTATAAACCATGACAATCTATTTATATCCCACTCAGTATTCAGTCATTTGCATAAATTAATGATTTTCTTTAATTAAGCATGCACACTTTGAATTCCAAATAATGTGGTACATGCAGTGATGATAATGAAACACACAAAATTGATAGTTTACTGATGTAGTTTTTTTATTATAATCAGTCATTTGCATAATAAATGATTTTGATTAATGAAATCTAAAGAATGCAAATTTACAATTTCATATAATTTTGTTTGTACATTGATAACAACAAAGCTTGATGATGTAACGACCTTAATGATTCATTAGCATAATTAATGACTTTCTGTAATTAGGCAATATCTTAAGAATACAAGTTTAGAATTTCATGTAGATTAGCATAATTAATTTGCCAATTAAGTGGTATACGATGAATGATAGCTATACATCAGAATTTTGTATTCTAACAATTACTATGTATAAATCTAAAAGCTTTTCATATACAGAAGGCATAAACCGGGTAGATTTAATTATTGTTAATTCGACTCCCTCCCCCCGTCCCCCTCCCCTCCAACACTGGATTGCGGTGGATCATTCATCTGTTCAGAACCAACTTTTTATGTATCTCCGGCAGAACTTAGACTTTAAGGTTTTTAACTTAAACCCCAATATTTGCAATCTCAGTGTGTTGGTATACTAGCTACTATCTTACAAGCAGAGCAGCTAGGAATTAGACAGGGTCATTCCTTTGTTCAAGTTGTCAAATGGGGTATTTATTTATTTGGGATTTCTAATTTATAAAATAACTTTACTGTATACTTGGAAATACAATGTAAAAGAACATACAGCAAGTCCTTATTTGTAACACAATAAATTAAAAATAAAAGTGTGTCAAAAGTTGTATAACAAACATTTTACATATTTTTTCAATGTTTTGCAATTTACTGAGTGATAAACAAGGAGTTGATACCTGTTATTTCATATTGTTTTTTCAAGTAGAAATATTAGTTAAAATTCCCAGATGATATCCAATTGTCATCCATACGACCACTTTCAGGACTAATCTAAGAGTCTATTTATGGCTTTAAACCAGGGGATCTCCATTACAAAGTGTGCAGTGGTTAAAAAAGATCTCCAGACTCAAACATCAACAGCTTTTACAATAGTCTGTAGAGTTAGTTCAGGTCCAAAGTTTCAAATGTCCTATCATTCATCTAGGTGTGTAATCATAATCTAACCATGGTCATTGTCATGGTCAAGGTCATGGGCCTTTAAACCCAATTATTGGAATTCCACACTCTTGGGTTTCTACTGTCCCAATATCAGTTGAGTCACAGGAATTAAAACAATTATTCTTTAATTCAGGACCAACATCTGTATTCCTGTACTTACCCTATTTTCTAAGGCCATGTTATCGGAAACACACAATGATCATTTTTTTTTTTTGCCAAAGCCTAGTAGACATTGACTTTTTATATTGAAATCAATATGTTTGTATTTGTTTACAGCTGACAGTCATACAGGCAGATATTGCCTCCGTTCAGGCTGATGCCATTGTCCATCCAACCAACTCATCCTATTACATGGGAGGTGAAGTAGGTAGGTAAACATCAGTCAAGCTCTTCATCCTGGACTTTTTGTGCCATAGAGGGCAGTCATCATTTCTATAGTTTCAAGTCCATTCCAGTTTAACTACATAAATTTTTGGAAATTTTGCAAAAGATGAATTTTCACTTATTTTGCTGGAAAGCAAAACCACTAAAATAGGTAAGGGATATCACAGAATTCAAAATAGTTTTTGAAAAAAATTGACAATACCATACTGGAAGATGAATATACATGTACCCTACGTTGTAATGGAATCACCCAAATGACACAGTGCTACCTGCCATGATGTTGCAGGCATACTAATAATTTGTGATTTAGTGTTTTTCCCATCTTTACCTTGTACCCTGTAGTCTTCACTTCCAAAATCACACCATCAAGGACCCTATAACTGGAAGCTATGCTACAAATACTGGCCTTGTACCAACTCAGTCTATTTTTCTCGGCATATATATAAATTTCACCTTTCTACATGACAAAACCCTTGTAATGTGAAGCTATATAATATTATTATTTATTCTAGGGTCAGCTATTCAGAAAGCTGGCGGTAAAGAATTTCAACATGAAGTTCAAGAACTTGAAAAGAATCATGGTTCCATGGACGTTGCAGGAGGTAAGAAAAAAGAAGCCATTTTTGTTCAGCTTACATATCCTACTAGAGTGTATTTGTCAGTTTCAAATTGAACCACTGCCCACACTCAATATATATCAGTTTTGCATACACATGAAATACAAGTGGTCAAACCCTATTGTTTAGAATGTTGTCATTTGAAATTAAGCGCTTTGGCACTGCTTCCAGATATACCAGTACATGATTGGTTCACACTAGCAGGCCGGCTCTTCCAACTACTGTTATATACCCATTTATTTTTTCATTGGTAAACATTTGGCATGTGTCTGCCCAGCATGTTGAAAATGTACACGTGGCTTTTTGCATCTTGCACCACTCTAAGCGGCTATTTACCCTTGGTCATGCTGTAGCTGAAATCAGCCAATTAGAAAGTAAAGCAAAAGGGGACAGAGAGGTGACCAGGTTTCAAGCGATAAAAGGAAGAGCCGGTATCATGACCTTGGCAAGTACTTCAGGGGGAGGTACAACGTCTCTGGTAAGGATAATCCAAGGTAATACAGGTGTTAAAATAAATTTATGAATATTTATAAATGTGGTGTGTAGGGTCAATCAAAGCTTGGATGTATGCCTTTGCAGCCACTGTGTGAGCAGTCCAGTTGAGTGTGGGCGACTTTTTACATGATGTACAAACATAGCAAACAACTGACCTTTGACCTCACTTTAACCTGACCTGACCTCTCCATAGTCATTATACATTTATAGAATGATGTAAAATTTATCAACAGTTTACATCTCAAGACTTTGTGGCATTTGATGGATATTAATTTCAAACCAACATATGAGAAGATCGCACAGTGTCAGACAAGCTCAATATTAAAACAAATTTGTTCATTTAGGCCAAAACCCTTTCCCCCTCCCTCCCCCTCCCTCTAAACAAACATTGACAAGTGCGACATCAACACAATATATTATATGTTGTCACCATGTTGAAAATTGTAACTGGCACATCACTATGATTGATGTAATGTAACAACATATAGACATTACAGTATTAACAGAAACCCAACACTGTGATCTCACCATTAGCAGTAAATTATAATCAACTTATCAACATCTCAATAATAAATACAGAACCTGTTATCATTAAAGTTTTCTAAATTTTGTTAGAAATGTAAAAATGAGCATTGACGACAGACCCCCTCCCTCTAAATGAATGAAGTTCCTTTATTTAGCTTATGTGACACGTGCGATTGTCCATTTTAAAACGGTACAATTAAAGTGATAATTTCTGTCTTTAAACAGCTGCCATCTGTCCTGGACACAATTTTCCAGCCAAGTTTGTTATCCATGTTAACAGTCCTGGTTGGGGTGGATCAGGTGCTATATCAAACCTAGAGAAATGTATCAAGAATGTTTTAGCATTGGCTGATGAGAAGAATTTGAAAATAATAGCCATTCCATCTGTAGGAAGTGGACGGTAAGTCATTGGGATGAAAACAACAGAGTCCTTTCAGTTTCAGATGCAAAATTTTACACATGGTATCTTAGTTGACTACATGTCGATATCAATGTATAGATTTGAAATACAATATGTTCAGTCTGAATACATGTCTGTTGAAACATCACCATACATTTCAAAGTAAAAGTAGCATGATTACTTGTGTTCATTTGTGATAACAAGTGATTATTTGTGTTTCACTTATATACAGTAACAAACTTAAAAAAAATATTTATACACATTTTGAATATTGTTACATTTTGATTTACAAATATGGACTTGAGTTAGAAAAAATAGTAATGTTCTTAGTAATATAAATAACTTTTTCTCATCCATATGGCCAATTTTAATATGCCTGGTACAAGATTTGACAACTCTGAAAATCACAATGTTCACTGCTATCAGTAGAAGGATTGATAAACTTCACTTTTACTATAGTCTTGTTTCCTATATGCATTACAATCACTATGATCATCTCCATCGTATAGTCAAAGTGGTTACTCTAGCACAATATTCTGTGTGCACCCCTTACAGTGATAGTTTAATGGTATTGGAGAGTTGATATAAACATCTCAACAGCTGTACTAATTGAATAGTAATGAACAATTGTCTGAATGAAGTAACCAATTACAACTTCCTATCAGTGTGTGATGGATTACTACTGACATGTGCTGTTCACCATTGCCCCAACAGGTGGTTTAGCCAGATTTTTTATGAAATTTGTCAGTTTGACTATACATGGAGAGGATAGTGATGGTAGAAAACATTGACAAGTATACTTTTATTATTACGTTGTACTTGTTATATTATTTCTGACTTTCTTTTCTTTTCAGAGGTGGCTTTCCAAAGCAGACAGCAGCCCAAACTATTTTGAGAGCAATTTCTAACTACTTTGTCAGTGTCATGGCTTCATCCCTCAAACAAATATATTTTGTTCTGTACGACATGGAGAGTATCGGCATCTATACAAGTGAGCTGGCGAAGCTGGACTAATTAACTTTTTTATAGTGAGAGCCAGCAAATACAATTTGTAGTGCGCCCTCCATGTTTATAAGTGGTGATGCTTTCGTTTTTATTTACATATCTGTATGCAATTCATAGAGCATAGGTGCTGCTTAATTATTCAATACAAAACAAATTTTAGGGACCATTTCACAGAACTGTAGATCAAATTTTACATCATTTTCTTTCACAGGAGGATTATACATTTTAGTAAAATGTAGTTTGAACATCACAAAACTGCTCATGTTGTGTATCTAATTTTTATGGTAATTTGTATTTCTGTTGAATTGAAATTTAACCCATAATGCATTGGTTCCTTGTAAATCTACATAATTATAGCCTTAATGAATGGTTTATGAAATAGTGGCTTGAATTTACATGTTTTGAAAAAAGTGCTTAATATGCAACGTTCTGAAATATAGTGAAGTAATTTTTCTTATATATAAATCATATGTGATTACATCTTGCATTGCCAATTCTTTTAAAATGCAGTGTTCCTTTTCTCAGTGTTTAAGTTTGCACAGCAATATTTTTGTCCCCAAAACCTGAGATTACAGTGAATAGAAGTGAAAGAGTGTGAATAGCAAGACATTAAATTTGATGTATAAATACTGAACAGCTTGACATTGAAAACATCAGACAAGGACATTTTTTCATTTTATTTGAGATTCTCAACAAATGTTTTTATATATATAATAGGGAGTTGAAGTAATACTGTCACATTAGAAATAAGTCTGTGCATACGTCAGTTTATTTTATCTCTTTCATTTTGTGATTTGACAGAGCTGTTGATGCACCAGACCACCCCATGAAATGTGTTGATCAATGTACAGTAGCCCACCCCACACCAGACCACCCCATGAAATCTGTTGATTATTGCACCAGCCCACCCCCACACCAGACCACCCCATGAAATATGTTGATCAATGTACAGTAGCCCACCCCATGAAATAACCAAAACTAACTAACATAGACTTTGTATTATTTAAAGCCACACTAGCTATAACTGGACCATTTTTGAGAACTGTTTTATTCAACTCACTCTAAATATTACCTGAAAGACTCAGTTGTTGTTTCTGCTTTATATGCAATATGTTGACCATTTTGTGATCCTACACAACTTTTTATCATTTGAACACTAAAATTTTAACCAAATACACACGACATATTTTTGATAAGTTGAGAGCTTTTGACTGCAAAGTGTCAGTCTTGTTTACTCCATGATAGCTAGTTGCCTTGGTTTATGATCACGTAGATTCCATATTCTTTATATATAAGTTATAGTTTTCAGTTCATCAAAGTCCTGAAGGTCAAAAAACATATGATGTGGGTGAAAAGCTAACCACTTTAAAAATAACTCAGTGTACGTGAGCTTATTTGTGTACTTTCAGTTTGTAATACGACTGGCCCCTTAGACAACGATTGTATCAGTTCATATTCCTTTTGAAGTCTATGACTACAGTACTAATTACACTATCTGATCCTGTGTACGTGAGTTCATCATACCGCTTTCATTTTGATACACCTACGCAATAACTCTATCCTCACCCCAGACTTGTTTTCACGCCTACGCATGGAGACGATATTGGGTGACTGTTTGTTGTATTTGAAAGCCTGTACTTCAAGCATGCAGTAATCTAGTCAAGGCTTCTATTCATGTTTAGTGATACATATTCAAAATACAAAACATATGATTTCATTTCTACATGGTGAAATGTTCACAAGACATACAACCTGTAATGCCCAAGTAAAATATTTCTACTGTTTGTCACAATCATTTATAGCATTCATATCAAGTACTAAATAAAACTCTTTTTATTGCTTTGACTACAAGACTAAAATTTCTATGACTTGTGGTCAGTTTAAAAATGATATTATCAGCTAACACACTGAGCTGATAATTAAAGGTCTACTCTGTATATAAATAGGGGTCGAATTAAGATGACACTCATTATACTAGACGACTTTGACCTACCGGTACTCTGTATATAAATAGGGGTCTGATTAAGATGACACTCATTATATTAGATAACTTTGACCTACTCTGTATATAAATAGGGGTCTGATTAAGATGACACTCATTATACTAGATGACTTTGACCGTGTAACACACTCACAGAGCTCATAGAGCACCTACGTAACTACCATTTTAGAGAGAATTACAGATTTTTTATCTCTTAACGTTGGACTACAGTATTATGAATATACAGGAAAGAAATCTGTCACTGTATTTTTGAAAGTAGTTGTATTTTGGGACTGTATTGGAGAAAATGTTTGCTTGATATACATTGGGAGTGTCTAGACACTGGCCCAGGATTGAAAATTAGTCTTTTAAAGCCATTCATAGAGTATACTTCTACACTTGATATAAATACTATAAACAATTGTGGCATACAGTGGACATATTGTACTTAGATGTAATGAGGTTGATGTCATCGGAAACTATAAGGTTATACTGTTGTTCAAAGTGCTGTCAACTGTTTAGTATTTTTCCATGGAATAATTCTTTATTTTAATAGCATCTTATATGTGGCATCATGATACACATAGTTGCATTCATGTGTTTTCATGAGAGTATGGCTAAACCTACAAAACATGCATACTGTATATTATTACAATGTGTATCAGTGCTTATACTTGCACTGCTGTTATGTGCATAGTAGTGGTATTTGCACTGTGGTGTAATACCAAAACATTATTGCATACCTGCATGCAAATGATATGCAAATGAGGAAGCAATCATTCATTCTACACAAAAGTGTGTGATCACATACTATCATTTTTATGGAAATTTGCTGTTTTAAATAAACATATGTAATAATAACAGAACCCCATGCCACATGAGTTCCAGTGTGGGTACTTAGGGGTATTTACACTTGTGCTTGCAGTGTTTTCTGCTGCACATTCACTTGCAAATCTTGTGAAAGTACTGCTGAAGAGAACACTGCAAGCACTTATGCAAATAACCCTAGTATGGCACACTTGCACTCATGTGGCATAGGGTTCTGTCATGTCATATCATCCATACCATTACACACACACACACACACACACACACACACACACACACACACACACACACACACAGACACAGACACAGACACAGACACAGACACACACACACAGACACACACACACACACACACACATTGAAAACAACTCAATATGCTTTGTGCCAATCATTAAGTTAAACTGAATAAGGTCAATTTAATTACTATGCTGGGAATTAATAATAATAGATTTGTCATTGGTGCATGATGGGATATCACATACTGTTTGTATATACACTTACTAATTGATACAAATATGACATTTGTATAACCATAGACCTTCCACCATGGTCTATGGTATAACTCTACATGAAACAGTTGAAGTTTTAGCATTGGATATATTCTGTTTATGAATTGTTGCACTCCATGTATTAGAATATTGCAGCTGTTTTATATCTACTGTAGTTTTAGAATACTGCACTTTTGTAACACAGTAGTATAATATTGAAGAATCCACCACTTTCTTTGATCTACACACATTGTGTAACATTCTCATTAATTGTCAGAAAATTGACCTACTTTTTAAATGCATAGATGTCATAAATAATTCTATTTAATCAGATATTGTACAGCATAGATTTGAACAATATAATGCTTTTTAATTATATATGTATCTTTGAGATCTGTAATAAAATAGTTATTCATGAAACACATCATTTGATCCTTCTGCTGTACTCAAAATATGAGACAAAATAACAGAGGTAAAATTTCCCTCCTTAATATTTCATAAATGATGTTTGCAACTTAAGGTCTGATTCCCCTATGTTGTTCTTCATGCATAAGAGACATGCTAAGGGTTTATTCACACTACCTGACAGTTTAACACTAACTTGAAATATATGATTGTCCTAATTTCTCAACTGTCTCTCTGGTATTATAGTAGTATCTAGTTACTATGTAATGATGTACTGCCATATGTTAATACACTGGTCATGTTATGCTAACAAACATCCACCCACACACATTTAATGCCCTGGATTGAGATCAGGTGATTCTATCCTCAGTTACTAAAACTAGGTCACTTCAAAGTTTACTGACATTGGATTTTGTAGACCTGTAGTTTACAATAGGATGAGTGGCAGGTCAGTATGGGTCAGGTGGGGGCGGGGAGTGGGGTGGAGGTTTGGAGAGTTTGAGAGTATATGGAGAGAGAAACAAGGGAGTGGAAAGAGAAAGAGAGAGGGAGGGGAGGGAGAGAGCTCTGTATTTTAATCATGTACAGTTGTTTCAATATTCAGAAAAGAATTCCTTTAGATTGACCAAAAGTGTTCATCAGCTTGGTAGATCAAATGATTTACAAAGGTTATAGTTCACAAACAGTTCAGAGTTATTTATTCAAAGATTTAAATTTCAATGATGAAAAACTTTGAACTACTTGTGTGTTATAACCGTTGTAAATCATTTAGAGTGGTTGGAACGAGACTAACATTAATATTAAGGTTCCCCTTACCCAACCCTATCTAGCTTTTTACTGCCGACCCTAAACTTTGTTTATGTATTCGAGCAAAAAAATAATGAAAATTGCACAAATTGTGAAGTCTCACGAGAAATAGTGGATGTTGAAACTTAAAAAAAGACAAAATAAAATTCTTCCAATCTGTAATGGCTGTACATCTGATAGGAAGAAATAAATAACACAGAGACCATTTGGAAAATAATGGAAAACTTGAACTAGACACTCACCCAGGAAAAAATATATAATAAAATAAAATAAAAAATCTACCTACTCCACCTATTCTAAAATTGAGCGTAATCCGAACCACACATTTTTTTTTTCATTAGGCCAAAAAGCCAGACAACCATTAACAAATAAATCTGTGAATTAAATATCACTATTTTATTCCATTTGTGAAAGTGATATAAGATACACTTTAGACATGGTTAATAGATACTCACACTTTCATTATCATTTCAATTAACAATGGATTATCCACTAAAAAAGTAATCCATGAGAATTTAAAAAAAAAAACTTGTTGCAGGGTCATCATACATTGTTTTGTTTCATCAAATAATGTACACTGTTTGTTATACTGTATACTTATTCTGAGTACAATTTCTAAATATAGGCTGTAGCTTATAACTGCAGTGTTTTATAAAGGCCAATAATTCAATCCTTGGTTTTCACATCAGTGATACCTTACAACTGAATTCTATCAACCTCCAAAGTTAACCTTAAACATTTCAAATGGTCTATTCAAATGTGAAAGTCACAAGACCATATACATAGAATAACACATATTAATATATCAGAAATAAACAAAAAAATGAAAACCAGATGGTCTCAACAAAAGTCAACTCAAAGGGTTTCCAAAAGTTTTGACTAGCTTTCACCCTGGTCTGGTCAGGTCAGGTCAAGTACATAATATGAAATGTATCAGAAATATATACAGTTTGCATCCAACAAAATATCTGAAATGATGTTTATGAGTCATTTATAGAACAATATATAATATACTAGGCTAAATCACATTGTCCTAGCCAAGCTGTAGTCTTGAAGGACTAATGCTGCTACATTATTTTAGCTATCCCAACTGAAATTTTGATTTTTTGGTTCATCCGCGACCAAAAGTTCAAAAATTCAAAATGGCAATAGCTGAAATAGTGTAGTAGCGTTAGCCCTTCGACACTACAAGTTGGCTTTCCAAGAATATTAATCAGTTTGCCCTGAAATATTTACAGTCACCAGGAAATCATATGTACGTCATTGAAGAACTTCTTTGCATGTTCACCTCCAAACAACAGTACTTTGTTTTCATCAATTCTTGCAGCAGTATGTCCTGCTCTCTTAGGCCACTCACCTTTCTTCTCAGGTACTAACCATCGATTGTTTTTTACGTCAAAGAGAAAGAGTTCATCAACTCCATCCACAAGACCTCTCACACTTTTTCCTTCAATGAAACCACCATAGATCATCAGAAGACCACTGATATCTGTTGCAGAGTGATAACTCCTCCCAGGGGGTATCTCAACCTTTTTACTACTTTTAACTATCTGTTCTGGGATCTTTGAATGAAACAGTTTAGGTGCTGTTCCCTTTGCTTTGCACACAATGTGTTCTATCATATGCCTCTGTCTTCCTCCAAAGGCTACAGCATATCTAGAAGAGACGTCTGGTTGAAAAGTGAGTGAGTGTCCAGCACGTGAAATGGAGCTTCCAGGGAAGGTTGTCCACTGAAGTTTTTTCACATCTAAGAAGTCTATATTACAGCCATACTTGGCATGTGTACCTGTTTCACCTCTGCCAAGTACTAAGATAACGTTGGCATCTGTTGCTGTCGCTGCATGACTAGAGTGGGGGTCTATGTGAGACATTTTTAGTGTCAAATCTTCCCATTTCCAAGTCTCCATATCCAAGCAATGGAGAAAGTTACAGCGTCTCTTTCCTGTGTGAATGGCAGAAACAAGTATTTGGTTCATAATCTCTCTCTGTTGAGTTGCACACACACACACACACACACACACACACACACACTGATATACAAATGGAGTACCAACTGACAGGCCTGTGGTGAATGTTGTCTGCCAAAATCCAAAATTTATTGTTTTTTTAAAAAAAAGAGAGCATTTTCTGGGTATTAAAACACCAATGTGATACTTTTATGCAAGATAACAGAGGTAAAAATGTACATGCATTCCAACACTATTAAAGAGACTGAATTCCCAACAAACTTATGGTGAAGGTATCTTTTCATATACATATTTTCACTTCTATACATGATACATAACTTTGACACCACCTTAGGCTTGAGGTCATGACCTTTTTTAAAGATCATTGCCTCATTCCCAGATGGAGAGAGAGAGAGAGACACACACACACACACACACACACACCTTCCCTAACTGACCCTGAAATGTCATGCTCAAGTGACAGAAAATCTAATATAATTTCAAATTTACTTGGTTATATTTTTTAATCTGTGACTTCATTTATTACTGTACATACCTGTCCAGCCACCAAAGATATACGCTTTATTAGCTAAGATAGTCATAGTGTGGTGACATCGAGTGCCTGGACCTGTGCCAGTTGTTGAAGGTTGTGTCCAGGTCATTGCGTTGGTGTCCAAAACCCATAAATCTCCGAAGCATTCATATTTGCTGTCTGCGTTACCACCGTAGACAATCAATTTATTATCGTGCCAACCACTGGCATGGTTAGTCCGTGGTGATGGCCCAGCCCCCGTAACGTTAATTTGACTACAAGATAGGGACATGATTGGTGTCTATCTCAAGATTACCTTCATAGTTCGTCTTAAACTTCCTGGGGCAACAGATCGACAGATGGAACAGTTCGGACTTCGAAGCAAGCGTGTATGTACTCGATCGAAAGTGTTCGTTTCAGTTCGATGGGTGTACATCCCAAGAATTTCCAGAATCTTGAGTATTTGATCTAGACTCTCGGTGATCGCCGAATCACAAGGTATGTTTTGTTATAATGTTATAATACCTTTGTATTCTCGTTTGATATTAAGTTGATGCAGTGAGTATTGAAAGTTTTGTGAATCCGAGTGTACTACATTACAAGTACAAAGTACATCATTACAAACCGTGCTGTGATTCGTTTAGCACAATCTTATCAAGTTAATAGCAAGTCTTACATTAGTTGGTATGCAATAAAAAAAAGTGTCGATGTTGTCGAGAAAAACCGGAAAACAATGACGTAATATTGATAATCCACACTCCACCTAAAACTATAGTAGACACTTACTGTACAGTGACTCTAACATGTCTAAACCTGGGTCTAAATCGCCGATCAGATTTTGCACACAGAGGACGTTACAATTACATCAATGGTTTCGTTATAAACCGCAGTGCAAATTCAATTGTATCAGGTGCATATCTGCTGGTGAAACACACAAATCGTAACGGCGTTTTGACAAAAGTTTGCGTTGCACTCTGGTGATCGGTCTTCGTTCACTTCCCAACGAAGTTGTCATGACCTGGTCTAAAACTCACCTGAAGATTAGGTCAGCGATAGAGGGCGTAAGATTTAAATCACCAGCTGTCAGCTAGCCACGTGTCTAGCCGGTCGGTCAGCCAGCACAAATTGTACGAGTAACTTTACCAAATGTAATACTAAGTTTATGTATCAAAATATTTTACTTTAATGACTCCTGTAAAGGTACGTGTATGTAAAGTTCTAATGTAGGAGTTCAAAAGTGAAAAAGCTGTGATACACTGAAGTCGTTGAAAGATGGTTTGATCGGAAAATTCATATTACGCACTAAAAAATGAAGATGTGAAAATTCCATTCTAATTAAAATAAAGTATACATAATTAGTTAAATATCGGTCGGATATTGCAATTCTTATTCAAAATGTTGGTTTTCGATGCTTTCGATGTACCTACTATTTAGTGCCATAAACGATCAATGGAAAACTATCTAATATATGATTGTGCTTCAGTGATGATAAATTCAAATTTCGTAGTTGGTGCAGCATCACAGGGAGCCCAGGAACCGTGTTACAAATAAAACAAACAAACAAACAAACACACACACACACACACACACACACACACACACACACACACACACACACACACATACATACATACATACATACATACATACATACATACATACATACATACATACATACATACATACATACATACATACATACATACATACATACATACATACATACATACATACATACATACATTGACAAATAAAAATTAAAATGTGCATTGGTAATATATACACAATATATATACAATCCACTTCACTATATGCACGAAACTGTACAGTGAAAAGCATGTAGTCGGTCGTCAGGAAAAGACTGAAATAAGAACTTTTCAGGGAAAAAATAAACAGACAGGAAAAATACTCTGGAAAACTGTGCCTGAGTACTCTGCTAACAAAGGTAACAGGCATAACATCCTACAGATCAAACTACAGCCCAACACCTGTACAGCTGGCCTTCCTACACCTCATTTGCTACGAAACCAGTCACACCTGGCCTTCCTATACGTACACCTCATTTGCTACGAAACCAGTCACACCTGGCCTTCCTACACGTACACCTCATTGGCTACGAAACCAGTCACACCTGGCCTTCCTACACGTACACCTCATTGGCTACGAAACCAGTCACACCTGGCCTTCCTACACGTACACCTCATTGGCTACGAAACCAGTCACACTTGGTCTTCCTACACGTACACCTCATTGGCTACGAAACCAGTCACACCTGCTCATCAATAACGCAAGAAATCACTGGAAAATATTTGTATTTGTCACCAAAATGATGACATTTATATGTAAATTACCAACCGGAAGTAATATAGCTTCCTTTTCTCGTTTGCAAAAATATCTGGGTCGCATGACGTACCGTACTGTAGAGTTGTTGGCGTCAACAATTTGATCTACGTTGAGCTGCCATCGAGATTTCAAGGCCATACTAGAACGAACCATTGGAACGGCGATTCACAGTACCACCACCACTATTATGGTAAGTTTTACTATTCATAGCTCAGAGGTAGTCGTCCGAGTGTACTTTACTCATATATTCGGAAACGCAACCTGCTTTAAACTTTATTTGCTTTGACCTTGAAAAACTTCATAAGTTAGGTTACTCGTTGCCTCATGGGATCGGGTCACTTATCAGCGTCAACCCAGTGTGATTTCACCCGCGGACTATCATTGTGTCGTTGGTAGGATCGATCGGACACAGACAGACAAGGAAGAACTTATCGGAGGACCGGCAACGGGGTGAGGGGTTGTGTAGGTCGTCATGTGTAGAACACTGAGAATTCAGCGGTTAGTAAACATATGTTTTATCATCGTATAATCCTGCTAACAGACGGTGTACGGGTCTATATTACTGACACAACTCAGAATGGAGGGACAATTTGTCAGAATCGAGTCCCGGAGTACTCCGTCTGCAAGCAGGACTAATCATAGTCCTGCTTGCAGACGGTGCACGCGTTACGCTCCCACTTACTCCGTATGCAAGCAGGACTGACACAGCTACAGGCCCAGATAGGCTACACTATATGGAAGTAGAATGCTGTTCAGAAAACTATAATAGTTGTTATTTATGGGATAAAGGGATGTGGTTCTGAAATTGTAATGGGCACGGACTTGTCCATGGTTAGTCCTGCTTGTAGACGTAGAGGTGCACAGGTCTATATTACCTTAGACCACGACCCTCAACACCATTGTCAGAATCGAGTCCCGTATGACTCCGTATGCAAGCAGGACTGGACTCGTCCATGATCAATCACGCATAGCTTTTTATGTAAATCGTCTCTTCTAAATAATGGCATTGTGTCCTCCCTACCGCTCAGCCAATATGTGTCTGCTGACGGTATCTATTATATGTAATAAAACCCCAATATGTAATAACTTTTAACCCAATGTGTAACACTAACCCAATATGTAATACTAACCCAATATGTAATAACATCTTAACAGTTACCACATATTTGGTTAAGTGTTATTACATATTGGGTTAAGTGCTATTAGTTACATATTGCGTTAACAGTTACTATTATTATTATTATTATTAGACTTTATTTAAACTCGATAGACTGTTGAGCCAAAGGCTCTTCTCACACAGTGTCGAGATAAAAATATACAATATATACATTACTACATATTTGGTGTTATTATATATTTTGTTAGTGGTTAACGTTACATATAGTGTTACGAAGGTTATTATATATTACATGGGTTGTAGTTTTACATATTGGGTTAATAATTAGCTTCCCCAAATGGGGAGGGGGGGGGCTACTACAATGGGCCATGTCTGTCCGTGTGTCTGAGCATCCGTCCGTTTGTAATATGCCATTTCTCAGACATGCATATGCAATTTCATTCATGACTTGCACACTGGTGACATATCATGTGGTACATATGCATGTCACTTGTTTTGTGAAATATGCAAATTTGACATAAAAATAATCCTCTGTGCATTAATTACTACTTCAGTGAAGAAACTGCAGAACCAATAATGAACAAGCAAATGACATCTGCCCAACATACACACTTGCTGTAAAGTACTAAATAAAAAGAACAGTAACTGTCAAGAGTAGTACACTGAGTGACATTAGTTGAGAATTTAAAACAAATCGAGTTGTCACACCACTTTAGACAAAATGTCCTGACCAGGAAAAAATTTTGGCCTAAAGATCTAATTTCCAAAATATGCAAATAACCTATTAAAAATAAAAGCTACATCAGTAATATTTTCAGGACAGATGCACTTCGGTATCACAAAAGTATGCACCAAATTATATTGAATAAGACGTTAAGATAAGTTCTTGCCATTACCTTACACAATATGTGCACCAAAGTTCGTTTGAATAAAGCTAGCCGTTTTTGAGAAAATGGTGATACATACAGGCAGGCAGGCAGACAGACAGACAGACAGACAGACAGACAGACAGACAGACAGACAGACTCACCTTTCATCCCCAATATGTAACCTTCCTTACGAAAGGTAAAAATGGTAATAATTTATATCTGTTTCTGTGTACACCTTCAGGCATTTGCCTCATCTGTAGTCACTCTAGTTAAAAATCGTATTCAAGATAGAAATTATGTCTTTTTAGACTGTAACAGTACAATCTGCATAAAGTGTTTGTCTACTTTAGACTGTAACAGTACAATCTGCATAAAGTGTTTGTCTACTTTAGACTGTAACAGTACAATCTGCATAACGTGTTTGTCTACTTTAGACTGCAACAGTACAATCTGCATAACGTCTTCGTCTACTTTAGACTGTAACAGTACAATCTGCATAACGTCTTCGTCTACTTTAGACTGCAACAATACAATCTGCATAACGTCTTCGTCTACTTTAGACTGTAACAGTACAATCTCCATAACATGTTCGTCTACTTTAGACTACAACAGTACAATCTGCATAACGTGTTCGTCTGCTTTAGACTGTAACAGTACAATCTGCATAACGTGTTCATCTACTTTAGACTGCAACAGTTCAATCTGCATAACGTCTTTGTCTACTTTAGACTGCAACAGTTCAACATGTAAAAAGCAACTACATTGGCTTGAAATACTTTTGAAATATACTTTGATAGTATCTTGATAGTAAGAGGGGAAGAGCTTGAGACTGGGATATGTCCACCTCATGTGGGGGGGGGGAGTCCAAGGGGTCTCCCTCTAGAAGCCCTGGAGGATTTTTACTCTTAAAACCGATATTTAAGCTATTCTGACCCTTTCAAGCCATAACTCAATCCATGCTTTACAACACAGCACCATCAAGTATCAGAAACTATTCTATTATAACTTACATAGGGTTGAAATATGTTCTTAAAAAGTTAAATGGCATCATTATATACATGTAGTAAAGGTCAGCACATCTAATGGTAGTATCATTGGTAGGGGAGATTTGGAGTTTAAGGCAATTTTAGACTATCTTGGCAAACGTTTCAGATCTTGAAAAGACAATATCATCTCAAATTAGAATAGGGTGAAAATATTTAAGAAAGGTTTAATACCATTATGACAGTAAAAAGGTTGTTGGTGCATCTGATTGTTGGTTGAATGCATGAGTAACCTCTGGGGGTGAGGGAGTCGTTGGGGTTTTCCCCCTGGCAGATCTGCAGTTTTTTGCTTCTATTAATTAAGGCAATGTTTAGGTTATTCATAGCCTTTAAGGTAATATTTCCAAGCTTCGAAAAGCTAACGTAAATATAAGTCTTAAATGAGTTTCCCATGTCTCATAAAAATGGTCCCGTAACATTGGTATAGGGGCATTGATATTGCATGTATAGTAAAGTCACCGGTATGTTAGAGAACTTTAGGTGGTCATACCTAGTGTGTAATAGAAACTGGAATCTGATGAGATGTGGTGATTTGTAGTGTCAATAACATGTAGTGTCCAAAATAGAAAGTGTATTAATCCCTTTTGACAAGTTCATAGTGATGAGTAGAACAATTTAGATTAACCTCTTTTATAAACATTCTGTGAAGATTACCATTACGAAACCTTCATGTTCACTTTTGCCCCAAAGTGTAATATAAGTGAAGCACTGATTGTGAAACAGCCAAGCATTTACATGACATGTTCTGTAACCAGTGTGGTAGCTAGGTAATACATGTATATGTATAGTTATGTTTGAACTAATAAGTAATATCAAAGAATAAATGTAAGAAACAGGGATAAGAACAAATATTTACATGTACTAAATTTCAGACAAGGCTATATGCCATTGTTGAAAAAGGATTTTTTTCTTCCATCACAATCCAAAACACAATGAACCCCCCATCCACAATTTTGAAAACAGCATGACCCCCCTCCCCCCACTGCCAATTTCAAAAACAGGGTGACCCCCTACAAATCCACTGCGCCCCCCCCCCCAGGCCGAAGAAACTGACCAGTCCCTAAGTCGTACTTCCAACATGCTGTGTCAAGTACTTTTTATCCAATGCACTTTTATTTGCAGTCCTTTGCGGGCAATACCCTTTATAGCCTTGGGACATTAAAACAATATATGTAAATTAGCTACCGGAAGTGTTAATTTTAATAGTGTCCAGAAAATAAACTTCCTCTTCAAAAATGTACACTCTCCGTTGAGAAATTAGGACGATTTACAACCGTATTTCTAATCTGTAATGAAAGGCGTCAAGTTTCTATGTCATCCATTGCGCTGTATGCCGCTCTTATTGTTACCGAGTCTGACCTTTGCCTCTTGAGACTTTTAAACTGTTGTTCCGTGCAGACGAGGCTGACGCAAACAAGTGAGGTGACACAAAAATGGCGTTTGTTGTTAACTGACTCGGTTTAGGACGGGTCTCGTTCCTCTGTAATGCTACAGTTGACTACGTATTGTCATGTCCTACTGTAGGTAAGTTGTGTTACCGTTTGACAGACAATTAAGTATGTATATTCACCTCGATTCTTTTACGCAAATTGTTACATTTCTTATATTCGTAGCCAGGGTTCATAAACACACTGTGTAGAAACCCTGTCACAGTTTTCCGTCCCTGGGTAAAGGGTTACAGACGATGCACGCGTTTATTTCGTATGCTAGCAGGACTAACTGCATACATACTTACCCATGTATACTACATGTGCGCTTGTCGATATTTGCGCCGTTTATCAGCAACCAGTATGCCTATGGATGACTTGACCCATATTGAAACTTGTATGAAATATGTAGAAGTAAAAAATATTAAATATCAGAGTATAACTAAGTTTACATTACGTGAATATTTATTCCACACATCGCTGTTGGGGCTACATGGCAACTTAGTTATGAAGTGAACGGTCACGTGTATCTCGGGTATCTCATGCACGGATGAGTCATACACGTCATACTTTATGGAAATTCTCCGATTGAACTTTTTACCTCTCCTATGAATATGTAATGAATTGATGACGTCATTGCCCTTAATGAATAGCCTGTCCAACATGAATGCTTTGTGAATTAATGTTACATTGCAGACAAAACATATCTAACTAAAGATTAGCTTCTAAATATTTTATTTAAAGAGATGGTGATATATTACAGCAAATGTTTTTTTGACGGGGAACCAGGTCGAAATTGTCAACCCTTTGGTAGAAGAAATAGAAAGTGCTATATAATTGCACCGTATGTTTTTGCCATAATAGTATGTTAGTAAAATGACGTCCCTGAAGGCTCTTAATTGTCATCAGTGACGAAATAATTATTATAAAATAAATTGAAATACGAGAAGCATTGTTCAACTGTTTATGAGATACAAATAGTTTCATACAAGTTTCAATCACTTTGTAATTATAATAGCTGTGTTATATTTATATTCCTTCTTTGGCAGTTTCATATATCTACATAAACTGGTCGATGTCACTTGCCGGACATTTATTACAGAACTTGTCATAATTATCAGTCTGGGTCACAAAAAGTGTTTCAAACGTTTCAAGCGAACACTGTGAGACCAAATTTCTACATATGCCCAATTCTCGATAAAATATAATCGAGGGTTTCAATACCAAACATTACTAGTTTTAATACCTTCCACAGGGGAAGGTCATAGTATGGTAATGTGTGTGTGTGTGTGTGTGTGTGTGTGTGTGTGTGTGTGTGTGTGTGTGTGTGTGTGTGTGTGTGTCTGTCTGTCTGTCTGTCTGTCTGTCTGTCTGTCTGTCTGTCTGTCTGTGTCATAGTTTTCTCAAAAGCGACCGTGTCAATTAAAACGAATTTGGTACACATATTCTTTAAAGTAGTGGTTAGAACCGATTAGATTTTGGTAAATATCCTATGATTTATTAATGTGCTATTTTCATAAATAATGATTTTTGGTAATTGGACAATATCTTAATAATGTATTCTTTAGCTTTTATGTAATTTTATAAATATAGTGATGTTGAACAGAAAACATGTGTCCTGTAAAGCTTGACGATGTATTTAAAAAAATATGTATAATTTGCATAATTAATGATTTTCAGTAATAAGGGTATGGCATAAAATGTAAATTTCAAGTTACATATGATTCGAAACATGTATCAAGCATAACAAAAGTGCACGTGTCCTATAAAACTTGGTGACCTAGCTATTCGTGTCAATGCGTCATTTGTACAATTAATGATTTTCTGTAATTATCTTAAGAATACAAGTTTCAAATTTTGATCTAGATATAATTTACTAAATGTACTGATGACAATAAGTCACAAATGTTTGATATAGCTTAATGATGTACTTTTTAATTGTAATCAGTAATATGCATAATAAATTTTTTTCTCAATTAGGCCATATCTTAAGAATGCACACTTCAAATGCCCTATCATTTGATACATACATTGATGATAATAAAACATACGTCTTAATTTAGTTTTATGGCGTTCTTGTTAATTATAATCAGCCATTTTCATAATTAATGGTTTATAACTCAGAAATTTGCATTACAATATTAAATGAGGGAGTGTAGGATAAAACATCTAAAGGATCTGTCCTTATGGAAGGGATTCAGTTTACATCTGTTCGTACTGTATTCGTATTCCACTCCGTCCAGTGCCATATTTTCCATTGTAGGGACAATTTAATGAAAAATAACAACAAACCATTGATCCCATAAACATATGAAACATTTGTAATGTTGACAGATTAGCTGATCGACGCAACATAGTGCAATGTTAATCATACAGAGATTTCGATTTATTTATTGTCACAGTTGCACTGTTCACCAAAGTTCCTATATTTGTTGTGTGAAATACTATATATTGAACTCGCATAAAATTACAGTCATGATCTGAGCACTGAATTTAGCTATAGCAAGATACACTATAATATGGTCCATGCGTCAGTGAACAGAATACTTGTAAAACGTTTTGCCATTACTACTGTTATATAGATATCCTGGCTGACCGAGTATGTAATCATTGATGTAATAATTATTGCATTTTGTCATTTTGAGGTGTTTATTCTTCTGTCATTTACACTTTATGAGTCAACCCTGCATTATATTCAGATGATTCAACTCGCATAGTGCAGGTGGTTATAATGTCAAAGTTCTGAATATTTGTCATAATGAAGTAATATCATTAAAATATTTACTCTACATTTCTTAGAGTTTACAAGATGCAATAAAACATGCATCGTATGCTTCGTGTACGGTTGATCGCATGGAGTTAGTTTATTCAACCTTTTCCACAAGTGGTTTTTCAATAATTTTGTACCATCTCCTTCCTCTTTTTAATTTTGGGCCTAGTCAGTGTGTATTCTATCATTGTAATTGGTTTTCTGTCATGTCTAATATAATACATTGTCCTGTACCATTGTTACCACGGCGTTTTGAATAGCCTTACCATTATATTAGAAATAAGTACTTTTTATGTGTTATCATCGGTTATTTTGATACCTTGTATTTTAATATGTTCTTGTATAAATGTTTACCTAATAAATGTAAAAATTCAAATTAAAAATTGCTTGACGCAATTTTTGTACCTTTATTGTTGTTGTTAATATCAGACAATATGATATGACAAGATAGTCAATTTTATTCCCAAGTCCCATGTGACGAAGTAGACAAACAAGGAAGCTTTCACATATTAAATGACTTTCTCGGTTGGGTTGAGGAATTAAAATACTCTGTAGTATTTTGTACTTCTTTTGTCGTAGATATGAACGTTGTTTGAACTGTAGCTAGCTAATTAGTTTCAGTATGGTCGAGTATTTCATTAACGACTCCAGGGAGGAATTCAACAGAAGCAAGACAGGAAAATTATGCATTGCAGGCAGTAAAATGAATGAACACGGCTGCATACTCCACAATAACATTAATTAGTGTAATTGATGTATCATGATACACCATGTCAATTGAGTGTAAGCAATTAATCCAAATGCTTTGTGGTCACGATAGACTGAACATTTTTATAGTAGATTAGAATCACTCTCCTTATGATGTTTTGACGTCTATTCAAATATACTCTCATCACTATATTTCATTGTCGAGCTGTTCACAGTCAACACACTGTTGTTTTCAGGTACTGTGATGTATCGACTCATATTCTATTTACAAGTTATAGTGTGTGTTTTAACATCGCCTACGCAATTTGAGCTCAAAAGTCTTCAGTTGGACTCGTTTTTCCACGTCACGTGAAAGAAGTCCCAGGTGGTATACGAAAACAGTTATTTGGGTCTGTTACTAGGTATGCCACAAGAGGAAATTTCTCGAGATTTGATATTTCAACGACAACATAGCACGTTTTGATGAGTTCGGTATGATTCAAACTTCCACAACATTTACTATAATATTCTGACCTTTATGTCTAACAATGCGCTGGCTATAAGGCTGTGTCGTTCGGTACGTCTGTGGTTTCATAGGCCAGTGACGATTATGGTAGAGATAAGCTATCGTAAGACTAGTTGTTTACCTGCAGGTACGAGGAAAGGTGATACGTTAAACCAGACAGAGTGCAAACTCTGATAGTTAAAGTCCACCGTTGCCATGTACTGACATGTTCACGGTATTGCAACACGGACTTCGCTTAAATTATTGATTTGTGTCTGCCGTTGCCATTTTTCCTCGACCTGTAAAAGTCATTCATGCGAGTCTTGCTCCGTGGTACTGGACCAGGTATTAAAATATGCGAGTAACTTGAAGTGTTGACACGTTGGATGTGACTTTTTACCGATATTCAAACATCAGCTCTAAATGTGTCAAAGAGTAAGTGTTTAACTCATGTTGTTTGTATTATTTCAGACCCTGAAGCATTACTACCGTTTATTATAAACGCATACAGGAATACGTTGATCACAAGGTAAACATCTACAAGTATATTATTATCCCCTAACAGACACAGTTGGGGGGGGGGAGGGGGGGGGGGCTGAAGAAATGACTCATGTCCACCGATCCATGTGCACGTCTGTCCATGGTCTGCCATGACTTTGACCTTCCTATTCAAGGTCAATTTACTCCATGTATTTGAGTTTTCTATGTATAAATACAATTCATGTGTATACATCCATACTTTTTTCTTCCGTAAGGAAGAGATATATTTATGGGTCTGTGTGTCTGTGTGTCTGTCTGTGTGTCTGTCTGTGTGTCTGTCTGTCTGTCTGTGTCATCGTTTTCTCCATAACGGCTCGCTCAATTCAAACGGAATTTTGAAGACGTATTCCGTAGGGTAATGGCAAGACTTGATTAGGTTTTGGTAAAAATCCCGTGAATATTAATGAGCAATTTACGTAATTAATGATTTTCGGTAATTAGGCTATATCTCAAGAATGCACGCTTCAAAATCATTATAACTTGGTACACACATTTGCGATACCAAAGCGCACCTGTCCTGAAAATATTACTAATGTGGCTTTTAGTTTTAATAAGTTATTGACATATCTTCGATTGGCCACAAAAAAAGAAGAAAATAGTTTCTCGTCAGGAAATGTCGTCTAAAGTGGTGCGACTTTATCACCATTTTCTAAAACACGACTGGCTCAATTCGAACGAAATTTATTGCATGTGTTCTGTAGGGTAGTGACAAGAACTGATTAGGTTTCGGTAAACATCCCAAGAATATTAACGGGAAATTTACATAATTAAGGGTCTTTCGGTAATTAGGCTATATCTCAAGAATGCACACTTCAAATTCAATATAATTTGATACATGCATTTGCGATACCAAAGCGCACCTGTCCTGAAAATATTATTGATGTAGCTTTTAGTTTTAATAAATTATTGGCATAATTTTGTAGGCCACTAAAAAGGAAAAAATATTTTCTCGTCAGGAAATGTTGTCTAAAGTGGTACGACGATGCGCTTATTTTTATTTTACATTCTCAACAAATGTCACACTACATGTTGTGGTTGGCCAGGAGATCACTAACAGCAATGAGCAAATAGCAATCAATGAGAAAAAAAATAACTTTTTACACATGTTCTGTTGCATTCCAACAATTGTCTGTAGGAACGACAATCTCAAAACTTTGCCTTTACGGAAGACATTCAGTTTACATCTGGTTATAGAGATGAAATTTCTTTGTAAAACTGTCCTTCAACCATATCAACCAGACTAGGCCCAAACAGTAATATTGCCAAGTAAACTGGAATATCTTTCCTTGAGTCATCATTAAGTGCATGTAAAC
The DNA here is from genome assembly GCF_964340395.1 of Glandiceps talaboti. Classification (NCBI taxonomy): domain Eukaryota; kingdom Metazoa; phylum Hemichordata; class Enteropneusta; family Spengelidae; genus Glandiceps; species Glandiceps talaboti. Next base: position 715,867 of record NC_135570.1, on the reverse strand, counting down.
GTTCATATTATCAGAGACAGGCTGTCCAGTCTGACTGACTTTGTGACATACCAGGCTCATATATCAATATCTAAGCTTAGACTGATTTTGAATTGATGTATTGCAGGACTATAATATAGACACAGTTTAACAGCGCATTGGTTCAGGGTCTACTTAATATCTCCGAATGCAGAATACATGTTATTATAGCATTCACTTACATTTCTATGTAGATTTACATTCTTTTAAATGTTAATAGTCACTGTTATGATTTTTAGCACAACTGAACTGATGAGGTTCAGTAGTACTATAGGCATAGTGCGATGATAGTCATTCAGCAAATGAACACCTATACCTAGCATGGATCAGCATTGTGGGTAAACATGTTTAAAAACTGTACAGTTGTGCCAAAACGCCATTGGCGCTATTTTTAAATATGTGTACCCTAATCACCAAGTTATGAACGTTAGCCACTTGAACACTGCAAGTTGGGACTTTTTTTAAAGTTCCCAACTTATGTACTACATATTGAATTGAATTGAATTGAATTGATTTGAATTGAATTGAGTAATACACATATACACACTTGGTCACATTAATTCAGCTTCGTCTTGCAGTCTGTTGTAACTGAATAGAATAGTAAAGACATACAGGATAGGTTCTTTTAAAATAACTGTATTAATCATATGAGGTCTTGATAAACACATTCTTTGTATTACACCGTCAACTTCTATAAGACCAAACTCCAGGTATGAACAGGTCACTGTGTTTATTGATACCACATAATAAATATTTCCGTTACCACATTGTTCTGGAATTTGACACTTAAAACTACACACCCAGATGTCCTTCACAAGCGCAAAGGTTGTTAATATTTTGCCCATAGGTCAATCTGATTAAAATCTTCGAAGGCAGCGATCACCTGGAACGACACAAAACGATGGAAATAGAGGTAAATAGAGACATCTAGCCGCTTTCACCACATCAGATTTTAATGAGATTGCCCATAAGTTAACGACATAATTGTCATACACTAACACACTAATCATTTTGATACGACCATGTGACGAAATGTTAAAACACTAATTGTATGTGTGCTCTTTTCACAGATATAGAGAGAACAGTACAAGAGAAATGTATACCATTCCGAAGAAAGATTTTTGCATAGATAAAAGTAAGTTTGACCGAAATCCCGACATTGTGTCAATGGAGCAAAACTTTACCTATGTTAACATACCCAAGACGGAAAGGGTCATGTTGTATAGTATTGGCTTAATGAATTTAAACTACAATTGAATCACACCCTGTGGGTGGTACCAATGGCCAACTCTGCCAATACTGCCAACCCCATACCCCATTTAAGACCCATTTTTCACCAAAACCCAATACCCCGTTTTAGACATTTTTAGAAATCATATTTTAGACCAAAATACATTTGCAGTAGTTCCATAGTAAGAAAATGGTGGCTCGCAAAATGTACTTTGCACTCTATTGTACTAGATTTTTTCCCTCAGAAGGCAACATTTTGGGACAATTAATGATTTGGTAAAGGGACACTGGACCATATTTTAAACCAGGCAAGGTCAAAAATATGTAGAATGGACTCTATTTTAGACTCGAAAACAAACAACAACCGAGGCAACATTTAACATAGTCGTCACAAACGTGTATGAAAATTATCACAATGTACATAGAATCAACTAGTCGTGAGAGATAGTTAATTTCCAATCATGTCGGTGCACATATCAAAATAAATAATTTTTATGAGTCCTCGAGATGTTTTCAAATGTACAAATGGCAGGTCACCAGAGATGCATTGTCCTCTTGTCTTTTAATATTGGCAATCTGCCAGATTTACATTCCACTTGCCTTCCAATGTTAGAAGGCAAATGGAATGTAATTGGCCGATTGCCGTCTTATATTGGCACTCCGCCAGAGTAACATTCCACTTGACAATCTGCCGAATCTAAAGTTACATTCTTAAATTGGCAATCTGCCAAAAGATCCGAAAATTATAAGATGTCTGAATCATCATATACTAGTCCTGTACATGCAGATTCATCTGTGTATGTTACTGTATCAACACCGACATTTAATATATGCTATGCACAATGTACAATTTAGTGAAAGCAAAAACTAAAGTCTAAACACTTATTGACTTGTTAACCGCTCTGATAATAGTATTCTTGGTTGGTCACATGACACAACTCTGGAATCATATGACAAAAGAATGGATCCCCACCTTTATAAGTTGAAAGCAACCCACGTCACGGTCAGAGTATCAGGCGTTAACTTCTTCATATAGATAGCTTCACTTACACCAACTTCAAACGGTTAACCAATAATGTGTACCTATTGTCTTTATATTTATATTGGAGTTACAGACTCATTTAATGCCCAGTTGTAAATTTAAGACAAAGAGTGTGCGTGCTTTATAGAAATCAAGAATTGTCATGTCAATTGTGGTGTAGATTGACTAAAAGTATCCACATGCAGAAACATATTAAAACATTTTCATACAAGGATTCAATTTCCGTCAAGTTTTTATGTTTTTTGTGTAACTAGTATATCTTTCCCTTTATGATTGGACAGGTCGGCCGTATGGGATACAATCTGTGGACTTAGATTCGAGAGACAGCAGTGAAATCAAATTCGAAATCAAAAGAAATTCATGGGGAGCAAAGTTACCCAAAGTTGAAGTTATTGGCGTTGATCTTATTAAAAATCAAAAGCTTCAAACTGGTGAGGAAACAATATCTATATCAATTTACAAGAGTGGCCAAATTTCCATTTGGTCAGTTAATTTACGACTTTGCCAGTGTCTATTTTTCTACCTTCCATAAGAGGGAGGGGGGGGGGTTATGTTGTGGGGATGACTGACCATTCATCTGTCTGTCTGTCTGTCTGTCTGTCTGTCTGTCTGTCTGTCTGTCTGTCTGTCTGTCTGTCTGTCTGTCTGGCCATTTGTTCGTACATGTGTGCATGGTTATATCATCACTTTCTCTAAAACAACGAGTTCAGTTCAAATGGCATACACACATTCTTAAGGGCAAAAGCTAAAGCTGCTTAGTTTCTGGACGAGATCTATACATACCTATTATTCGTATTTGCATATCAATGCAATATAGTATTTAGGCAGTATCTCATAATTGATTGATTGGAATCCTATAATATCAACCAATTTGCTGGGCACATTGATACCACTGTAGTACATATATTGTAAATATATTGTGGCCATGGCTTGCATATTAATAAGTATAATTTGCATAATTAATGATTTTCAGTAATTAGGCAATATCTTAATAGTGGTGATTTCGGGGTATATGTAACCTGGTACACAAGATAATGAAGATAACGATCAAAATACACAAACTAGTATATGTTATGAATTGGATGAACGGGAATGAGTTATTAATTAGTACAATTTTAATACATAGATCATTACAGTGACTAATTAGAGCAACTGTCAAACCATGTTCTTTAATTTTCGTACAAAACTGTCATCGTGTATGATCGTAAATGATTGAAACACCAGAAGTAATTATCTGTTTGCATAATTAATGGATTTCTGTTATATATCAAAGAAATTGGACAGCGACCCCAGCGGTCGTTTGGTGCCATTGTTATAACTTCAGTGACACATGAATATGTGTGGCACCAGTTTCATATAAATTATTCTATCCCCACTGGCTGATAAGGTTTTAAGGGAGGCATTAAGTTTACATCTGGTAAATTTGTTCCTGTTTTTTCACATGTCACCCGTATGTATTACCTTAACCCCAGTCGCCATCGCCTACCCCTGAAACTGAGCGTATAAAGAAATTGAATGAGCTGTTCTGCTGAAAAATATTTAGTAAACGATTGGCGGTATGAGGCTAACTGTTTTGTTAAACTATGGCCAATAACCAATTTGAAGAATCTGTTAAATATTTCAGTAAACAATCTCTACCACCAGATCAACGTCCAGCCGTACCTAAAAAAATTATCTTAAAAATCCCTTATTTGATCACCTACGCTATATGTTTGAATTCGTGAGTGATGGTGGCGCTATCATTGATGGACGTAATATAAATGATGTCATTTTAACTCGCAGACAAATTGACAGCAATGCTGTGCTTTTATTTTCTTCGTTTACCTAGTTTTTGGACGTTCTATATGCAAAGTGGTTGGATAATAGTAACAGTAATAAGTAAATTTGGTAAATTATGTGATATGTAGTGTGATATTTGGTTGACGTATCTAGATAGATATGTCATCGTTGCTAGGGGCTCATAGTCTTCTAACATATGTAACTCAAACCAAAATGTGACGTTTGGTAAAAAATACTCAGAAATGATGATTGTTAAGGCACGTTATATGGCTGAGCAACTTTCTACAAAATCTTTCAAATACAATAAATAATGTTTCTTAAATGTCAATTAAAAGATATTTGCAATCAAATTAAAATAGTCTCTATTTCGGTTTTGGATTCATGTTATGATTGACATTACGGAAAGTTTAACATTCTGGGGTGGGCTAGAAGGTCCATGCCGAAAGCCATCTTGAACTTGTCTGCTGTAAGATTAAAGCTTTGTTACTTTTTAAAGTCTGTCATGGCTGTTCGTCACGCCATCGATGCTAGACTTTTGAAATCGGGCCCAATAAGTTTTGCGCAAGCATAGTGGACCGTTTTGAAGGGATTGGGGTCTCTCAAGTCGATGAGAATATTTAGCTACCACAGCAAACAAGTATGCATTTAGTAATCAAGGGATAATTGTCAAAATAGGACAAATTTTAATCGAAAATTCAATTGACAATTTGTCGTTGTAAATCAAGTAGGAGCATGCTACAATGGTATCCACATCCAAAACATATATCGTATACTTTACATTACAGAGTATGTAGACAAGAGAAATGACATGAAACAAGAAGGAAGGTCCTTGAAGGATCTTGAAGAATTGTACTTGTATCGCGTTGAAAATACTGGTAGTAAACTCCAGAGTATTATCAAGAATGGACTGTGTACAGACAAGGGTGGTAGTAGGACATTTGGAAGAATAGGTAAGTAAATGTAGGATCATGGCCAGAACAAGTTATTTTATCTACTTTCAAGGTTTTTGAGCTCAATGAATAATTATTCATATTTCCTGCCCTAATTCTTTCGTGTCCACACTCAATAACTATACAATTGATGTGACAAAAGTCAATCTCCTCTATATATTTAACGTTGGCGCTCTGAAAATAAGAACTGTTTATGAAATGATTCGGCATTTTTCAAAAGTAAACAGAAGCATTTTCTTAATTCCACCAAACATGAGGATAGTGCACTAGCGATGGTATGAGGAGATGAATATATATCAAACCAACTATTCCCTGGTTTGCACAAAGATGACGGATATTCGCTATTATCTAATTGCCGTCAGTGTTTTGTCCTACAATTGTTTTCAAATTGTGACTAAATTGTAATACAAGGTTTGCTTGGGCTGGACACTTTTTTTTAGCAGAAATTTTTATTTTTCAAAAGGAAAGATCATGTAATACAGGTTTTCACAAAGAAGGTTAACAAGAAATACACTTTGAAATGCCTCGACATAAAGTCGTTCGCTGCATTTGATAGATTTGGCGACTTTTATGCATTATTATCGTTTTTGTTGTTCCGGGAGTTCGAGTAAACAAGTTTTTCCAGAGGTGTAAAGAAGGCGCTTAGCCCTGGAACAACAAAATCGACAATAATCGAAAGAAATGTTTAAATAATTAGACTGATAAATTCCATGCTCTTATGTATTTTTTTTCGTTCTTCATATGTATGCACTCGTTAGTTCTAACACCTAGTTATATACAATAGGTGACAACTCTATGGGTATATCGTTATGGAGATGCCCGGATGTCTGCATTTCAGGAAAGACTTTAAGCGATCCAAGATTGTTGGTGTTCAAGGTACCTATTACAAATGTAAAAATGTTATCATTGAATTGATAAAAACAAATTTTGAGCATCCACGAATTGTGATACAGTAGTGCTATAGGCATGGTGAGTGAGTGAGTGGGTGGGTGAGTGAGTGAGTGAGTGAGTGAGTGAGTGAGTGAGTGAGTGAGTGTGTGTGTGTGTGTGTGTGTGTGTGTGTGTGTGTGTGTGTGTGTGTGTGTGTGTGTGTGTGCATCAATATATGAACACCAAAATTCCATGGATGCAATAGCTTGAAACGTCACCCAAACAGAAGTGAAGTGTTCATAATTTTGACTTTCACTCAAAGAAGTCCTAACAAAGAAGTTTGTCTTTTAAGTGATCTAGATTTAATTTCGATTAAAAAATAGCTATACAAAGCATCCAACTTTATCGAATCATGCAAAATTGATTTTCAAAAAAGAAACTAGAAATCATAATACAAGTACTATTACGTTGTATGTTGTAAGAAGCACTCCCAAACGTTTGCCTTGTCTTCTAGGTTACACGGGGGAAAGTGAAATCAGTTTTACCACGGGTCAGCATCACATGTGCACCCATTGAACCTACGCCAAATTACGACTGCCATATAGCGTATGACACAGGCAAGACAATACACACTTTACAGGACTTAACGAAACGAACAATGGTAAGTTAATTATCATCATGGCAACATTTAAAGGAACATAATGTTTTCGTCAAACACGTCAATAGCTTTTAATTTACATTTGATCACGTGAGAATGTTTTAAAACCGACATTTCCTGTCTACCTTGTAACTCTAGGGAAAGTTTGAGGGAGACATAAAGATATGGCAATGTTTTGCCCTTCTTGAATAAGATTTCTTACATAACAAAGAAGTGTTAAGGAATATTAATACGGCAGTATATTTTTAAACAATTCAGAATGTTGTGATTAATGAAGTACATACACTAACATTTTGGTATTACATCATTACAAATGATGTCCTCGTAACAATATACAATTATATTACATTAATATTAAAGAGTGGCGATGCTATAGTGAATAGATTATGAATATGAACGAAATGCGTGGTAAAATTAATCACATGTTTGTCTCTCCGTTTCTCAACTCAGTCTCATTCTGTAATATATTTGGGAAAGACTGGTCGCTTTCTGTAGGAGTGCCATTTTACCCATTTTCATCATTTTTGTGTGATTGTTAATGTAGTGATGCTTGAGGGAGCCAATGGAAAGAAGTGTTTAGTAAACTTATTTGAGCTACCCTGAATAAATATATATTATTTTTAAGTAACGTTACGGTCATAAAATACACTCTGTATTTATGGTACATTTAATTGTACATTTTTCATCGATGATTCATGACAAGTAATACTAGTTACATATATTAACGTCTAGTGTATGAACACGACGACGAATAATGTATCAAATTTCTGCCGACGTGGGCGTTGGGCTATGACGTAGTCCTATTTCTCTCATTATGGCTATTACCGCCAAAATCAGGATGACGTTGATGAACAGCGAAGTTAACAAAAGTATCACACAAATTTTTCCATTCAACCTGTATAACTTGGTGATTAACTCGATGATAGCATTAAAACCACATTGTCGATGTTCCTTTAAACAAATGAAATCAGATAGAAATGAAATAAACGAATCAATTTGTGCTATATGTCAAGAATGATGTTTAGTGCATTGTCATGTTCGATTTTAGGTATATCTATATGAATACGACGGTAATGGACTTCCGAGTACCAGACCCAGACAAGTGCTACCATTAGCTGTGGTGACGTATAGGCAGGAGAATATATGCGCAATGTATAAATGCCCAGAAGCCGTAAGTGAAACCATTTATCCTTCGACTACGTGACTTTTCATTGTCGAATGATCTGTAATCAATCCTTGTTTAAACTTTATTATATCTTTCCGAGCTATAGGCATGTATATAGGATTGTGACAGTTGCAAAAATCATGTGCCACAAGTCACATTTAGGAGCAGTAATTTAGGAATCAGCTTATTACCACACCTAGCCTAACTTAAGAAAGCAAGTGTTTGTATCGATTCTAACTGCATGGTTGACCCTTTGTTAGTGTAGATCTATATGCCATGTTCAGTAAATCTAAACGATGGCAAGATTTGATGTAAATGTCGCGTGTAACGTATGTGTATATATTACCACGTACTGTAAAGAACGCCACCAACAGTGAAAGTATGGATATGCGGACAATACCCCTTCAACGCGGGGACATCAAGCACACTGTCAAATGACTGACCATTATGTCAAGTATTCTAAGTACCTTCCACAGATTTCCAAAAGAAATCAGTTCTAGCTATTACCCAAAAGAATTTGTATACTAAATTTCGTTTGAATTGAACTGATAAAATGTTGGAACAGAGATACGCTTAGCATGGACACAACAACACATCTCCCTTACAGAAAGTAAATAATTACCGCAAGAGCCTTCGCCATGTTATCTATGTTTAAAAAAATTAAAGTTGTTGTGTTTGATCAGGTCAATTGAGTCTACCTACCTTACAGACATTATAAGAATAATGCTTTCAATATCATAGTGCCAACTGACATTAAACAATATATTTTATGTACATCACTCTCGTTTACACTATACAAGCTTCACATGTGTGTGTTTGTGTGTTTGTGTGTTTGTGTGTGTGTGTGTGTGTGTGTGTGTGTGTGTGTGTGTGTGTGTGTACTGTCTATTGTCTATTTCATCACTTTAATAACGTTGGTTCCATAGTTTCATACTTGATGAGAACGAAAGAATATAATTCGTTTAAATCACCCATTTGAAGTTATACAGAATCCGCAGATTGGCGGCCTAAACCTTGTTAATACTGTACTGACCAACTATACTGTCTAAATATTGGTAAGACAAAGTGATCTCGGTCCAAAGAAGATGATAAAACTGATTTTTCGTTATTTACCCCTTATTTACACTTTTGAGATTGTGAATAAACAAATGTTAACCAAAGTTGGATCAACCATTTGTTTTACAATAAGACCAGCCTTTCATGTTTTAGAGCATTGGGAATATAAACCTGCATGTATATTTCTGCCATTGCAAGTGTATATATATTATATTATTCACTATAACAAATATGGTAAATTCACAATTTGCTGACCATCAATGAAAATAGTATTCTTAGACTCGTTCAAGCCTCCAAAGGTACTTGATTTTGGAGATTTCATGGGGTTAAGCCATCAAGACTGGAATGTCATGACAATAAGGAGAATGTAAACTTTACATTGTGGGATTATTACTGGACATTTAGAACTTATTTAAAAACTATGATATTATAGTCAAATGTACAGATTTAGATACAATTTTCAACGAGAAATTGAATAACTATAGGTACGTTTACATCAGCAAACGAGAGGCTCGCTCGATTTGTATTGCAGTAAAAATGACTTCTTACTAGCTATACACCTAGTTCTTGTGACATAAACTAGATATCAATATTAGTTACCATATCAGTATCAGTCTCCGTTGATAAGAAACGTAAACCCAGAATGGGGTTTGCATGTATGTTTTGCAATTATGTGTTCTATTGAACCAAAGTATGTAGTTATCAAAACTTTAAGATGAGCAAGACTTGTAGTAACAGGATAAACTGCATATGAGACGATGTATGGAGTATAACTGGAACATAGACTTTATTAAAGCCCAGAGCTAGGAGAGACAGGTGCGCCCAACTCCGCGGTCAAAATCCAAGTCGACAAACATGCGACGCTATGGTCGTTACAATAATTAAATCACAATAAGTCACGCATAGGAGATGAGCTTCCTAAGATAACAATAGGTTATGCATAGTTATGAGCGTCATTGAAATGAAACAAAGGACACTCTAACATCTGGAGGCATATGATATTAGTACCTATTGTCTAGACACCCATGTGAGCTATTGCAATCCATTTCTTTAACTAGGTGTTTGGCGACATGCATAAACAGTATCATGACTGAATCCAAACACAGAAATTCCAAATTCATATTACAGTAGTTGGTTCCCGGTGGATGATTGTCTGGTGCAGGACGGGAATCAAACTGTTTGCAAAATGAATGTACACAGTACCTGATACTACACGTGTCAGAAAAACATGTAGTGCACAGAAAACCCTGATATCTCTTGTCGTTGAAATGTTAGATAACATGTCACCAGAATCTTAATCAATTAAAGCTAACTGTTTTCGACCCACACAGGTTACAGGCAGTTCTTCACCACCATTGGAAAGTCCAAGGGGAAGTACATTTGAACAAAGTGTGTTAGAAACGGCACCTGCACCAATAATATCTTTTGGAGATGAGGATGTAGAATATACAACAGAGTGGAAGGGAAAACTTCTTCACAAGAGTAATATTATTGGTTGCGCAGAATTTATCTCTGGTGGACAACTTCCCGTTGAACTGTAAGTGGATACCGTATTGCCTTTTATACTACAGTCGATGAGTAAACCCTTTATTTTGTTCCATGTTCCGTATTTCACAGTAGTGATCGTCGATCACTCCTGAAACAACAAAATCGAATACAAACGACAGTAAACGAAGGAAATTAGAGGTAAATAAAGAAATTTAGCCATATTCACCACATCAGAAAACATCAAGAATAACCAAAACATTTTTGTGCAAGATGATTTCCTAAAGATCCCTTCAATTTGCTGCTGCAATTGTTAATACTATTAAAAGAGTTGCGACATATTATGATAAACAAACATGCAATTTAGTTTGTCTTTTTTTTCTACCCCAGTACCTCAAGCCTCAGTTTTGATACCAGTGTGTTGTTGGACTATTTGGAGAAACGGTCATTTTCAAAGTATTGCAAAAGAAATCTCAGTAAAGCTTGGAAGACACCAGGTATGAATTTTTCATTTGATTATTTTGAGGTATATACACTGGTTGAGGAGCAGGGGTCCATGCATTGGTTGAAGAGCAGGGGTCTATACATTGGTTGTAGTGAGGGGTCTATACATTGGTTGAAGAGCAAGGTCTATACATTGGTTGAAGAGCAGGGGTATATAGACTGGTTGAAGAGCAGGGGTCTATACATTGGTTGTAGTGAGGGGTCTATACATTGGTTGAAGAGCAAGGTCTATACATTGGTTGAAGAGCAGGGGTATATACACTGGTTAAAGTGCAGGGGTCTATACATTGGTTGTAGTGAGGGGTCTATACATTGGTTGAAGAGCAGGGGTCTATACATTGGTTGTAGTGAGGGGTCTATACATTGGTTGTAGTGAGGGGTCTATACATTGGTTGTAGTGAGGGGTCTATATATTGGTTGAAGAGCAGGGGTCTATACATTGGTTATAGTGAGGGGTCTATATATTGGTTGAAGAGCAGGGGTCTATACATTAGTTGTAGTGCAGGGTCTATACATTAGTTATAGTGCAGGGTCTATACATTAGTTGTAGTGCAAGGTCTATACATTAGTTGTAGTGCAGGGTCTATACATTAGTTGTAGTGCAGGGTCTATACACTGGTTGAAGTGCAGGTGAATTTAATTATATGGAAACCCCTACGCTTTGGAACGTATCTGATTTAACGAATAACGGAATGGAACGGGAAACGTACTTAGTGTATGGAACCATATTGAATTTATGTTTAATTGGAAGCATCACTACTTTGATGGACTTATGTACGAAGTTTTACCACATACTAATAACTTTTTTCCAACGTGTGTTAGCTTTTCAAAAGTTGAGCACCACTGACTAGATAATGTAATGTTTTGATGAATATAACAATGCCCTTCATTTTTACCTCCCGTAAGGGTACGGGAGGTATTAAAAGGGGAATGTCTGTCTGTCTGTGTGTGTGTGTGTGTGTGTGTGTGTCTGTCTGTCTGTCTGTCTGTCTGTCTGTCTGTCTGTCTGTCTGTCTGTCTGTCTGTGTCATCATTTTCTAAAAATCGGCTGGTTCAATTGTAATGAAATTTGGGATATATAATTTTAGGGTAATAGCTAGACCTGATTAGGTTTTGAGCCAGATCTGTTAATGTTTAATTAGAGAAATTTGCATATTAATGAAATCAACTAATTACGTAATATCTTAAGACTGTATACTTCAATTTCAATATAATTTAGTATATTCGTTAAACATAACAACATACATTTGTCCTATAAAATTCGTTGATGTATCTTAGAGCGTTAATGAATAATTTGCATAATTAATTATTTTGGGTAATTGGTAAGTTAAAGGTTGTTTTTTCAATATTGTATGCACTCAGGAGACTGGCAAGTATGTACACTTCAATATGAAATGTTACTTATAAAAACGCTCATGTTTACAATTTTAAAAAATCAGCAGATATCTCCCACTCGGCAAGTAGTATATATGTTTCACAAGTGAAGTTATGTATATTTCCGGTTGGGAATTTGTGACTTTCAATTCTCACGCCAATATATTGTCATCTTAAAATTGCTGTTCTCAACATTTGTGTATTTAAATTGATCTATTGCGCATGTGGTATCTGAAATTGTAAGCAACTCTTTAAACCGTATAGATAATTTATATACAATTCATGGTAAGACAAATATGGTAATCATGTCAAAAGGCTTTACTTTAACAATGGAAGGGTTACAATCCCAGACTCTCGCATTAGTTGGATGATATGATTACTCTGTTTGTTCTGAACCAACTCTTTCTATTAAAGTTCTGCCAGAGACAACTGTTCTTCATATGTAATCTCAATGAGGCCATGAATGTTAAGAATGTATAATTTGAAATGTAAGCAATGTAATTAACTTGCTATACTTATCTAAATCTTCTATCTTTTTGCAGTGGTTTGTGAAGAAGGAACTTACTATGTGTTTGTTGTTCAGCCAGACGCCTTGTCAGAGTTTGCTATACTGTCTTTAGCAAACCATCTGAGGAATCGTCATAAGGTATTAATATACCAATTCAATTTGCTTTAGTTACATATTGATACATATTTGGTTACATATTGATGCACTGTATTTTAAAGTATGATGGGCAACATATAAGGAATGTTGTTAAACAGTTTATCATCTGTAAATGTGTACACAAACGTCTTGAATAGTTTGTTTGGCACCTCAGTGTTCTTTTTGTTCAGCAGTTGTATCGATACGTTTGTCAGTTAGCAATGCATAATTTGATACCCGATGTGGAGGTAGGAGAGCTTTACAGCATAGCAAAACTTGAAAACATCGCTCGTATTAACATTTGTTCATGTCATTTCTCTTTTCAGATGTAAATCAGTACACTGATTTTACAAATATAAATATAATGCCTTCATTGACTTAAAAAAAGAGCAACTTAAATATTTTTATTGTGGTTATGGCTTGATTTACATCTGAACGTGATATTACTACACTTTTGACCACAGTTAGACTTCGAAGGTTTTGATGTCTATGTATGTATGTATGTATGTATGTATGTATGTATGTATGTATGTATGTATGTATGTGCGTGCGTGTGTGTGTGTGTGTGTATGTATGTATGTTTGAATGTAAAGTGGAACAGCCTTTAACTGGGTCCTTTTCGATCCAATGTTCTAACTAATTCCACAGTCTTCAGGCATAATCTTACATAACCTTTGTCAATGTACATATCCGACTTGACACAAGGTTACAATTTACGTTAGCTACTCAATATATGCAAAATACACAATTACAAAGAGTCTGGTTTCACTTATAATAATAATAATCTTTATTTATTTATACTGAATAGTTCTTTAAGTATATAAACACTTGTCTCCCAAGAAGTCTTGATTTAATGGTGTTAAAACCATCTAATATGGTCAGTATGGATTTGGAGTGAAAGATACCAGTAACCGTTAGACACGATTCTTCCTTTTAAGTAGTGTGAAAGTGTTTTCAATATTACTATTTGTTGAATTCTATAGAGAATGGGATGATTTTGATAGTACTTGTTTGATACTCATGATTCTTGTTCAAATACTTACTAAACTTACTTCTTTTACCAAAACTATACCATTTTTTAGGCTGCAGTGACAATTGTACCCATGCCAAACAAGAAGGAAACCATTCAAACTAAGATATTTCTGATACCAGCATGTGAATTTACAGAGGAAATGGGTAAGATATAAACAGCAGTTTTTGGATGAATTTATCCAAACTGTCTTTGGATTTTCTGTGTCATTATTGAATATATTTAATCTATATTGAAATGAGTATGTACCATCCTTGATTTGATGTCTACTAACTGATTTACAGACAAAGTAAACACTTCCGGCTCTACGTACAAAGTAAATAAGTTTTGACTGGGGTCAATATGAAGTCAATACTTTACTTAACATGTCATCACTTTATGACAAACTTTTCTGTACATTTATCACATTAATCTTTGTGATTTTCAACAGCTTTGCATCAATAGAGTGTTATCAGTTTAGCGTTCGTAGTGGAATTGAGAAGTCGGTAGCAATGGGCATAATTCACAAACAGTCATACACATTTTGCGAACAAATAAAACTGAGCAATGTCAAAAGGTTTACTGAACAGGATCGTAGTAATTCATATAATTGAACTCGCGGTACAAGTACATACCAGGGGTCGTACTTACAGAGCGGAAATCTTCAAGACACCAAATATTGTTTACCTAAAGTGTGATGTAGGATTCATAATATAACAAATTGAACCTCGCACAGCATTTAATACGTATATATGCCTCCAATGAAATACATATGACCACCAAACCTCGTGAAAAACAGGAACCCATATATTTATTTGGTGACGACATGAACGCCAATGCTTATGCACATTGACAACCATCAAATCATTCTTACAGACAGGTCCAGCAAAATCAGTAATTCTATTTTGACAGAAAAGAAACAATACAGAAAACATTGAAAGTGGTGAAATGCTTAAATAATCGTCATCGTATATGTTGTAGATATGAATGTTAACGATCAGGAGCTGTTACAGTACGGGTTTGATTGGCTACAGCAAAGCTACAATAAATCAATGTTTTAATGTGTCGTGTTGTTTTTTCTCACTCCCTTGCTGCAACAACAATCAACATTGTCCCTTCAATTCCGTAAGTAGGTGATCATTGTACAATCCATGTAAGCTTACCTACAATACGATGGTCAAAATGAACAACGATGTTATGCAGGAGAATAAAGTTCTCAATATTTATTTATTTACTCATGAACCAACAGGTTGCCCCAATTACAGATTCATTGAAAGAAAGCAATACTAATAATGCAACAAATACAATACACAACCAGATGTAAACTGAATGTCGTCCGTAAGGGCAAAGTTTTGAGATTGTCGAATTATATTGAATTTGAAGTGTGCATTCTTGAGATATAGCCTAATTACCGAAAACCATTAATTATGTAAATTTCTCGTTAATATTCTTGGGATGTTTACTGAAACCTAATCAATTCTTGTCACTACCCTACAGAACACATGCAATAAATTTCGTTTGAATTGAGCCAGTCATGTTTTAGAAAATGGTGATAAAGTCGCACCACTGTAGACGACATTTCCGGACGAGAAACTATTTTTTTCTGTTTTGTGGCCAATCGAAAATATGCCAATAACTTATTAAAACTAAAAGTTACATTAGTAATATTTTCAGGACAGGTGCGCTTTGGTATTGCAAATGTCTGTACCAAGTTATAATGAATTTGAAGCGTGCATTCTTGAGATATAGCCTAATTACCGAAAATCATTAATTATGTAAATTAATGTAACATTACCCCATGACTATATTTCCACATTAAAAACTACCCTCTGCTGCCTGTTACTCAAGTAAGTTATTAAAGTACCATTAATGCAATATGATTGCAGTCTATGAATTGACAATGTATGATTGACCCGACTGTGTGAAATGCCTTTGAAAAGTCTAGATCTATAGAGTCAACCTGACCACCGTTGTCAATACAGGAACTGATGTATTCGATATAAGGTATAACGTTTGTAGCATTGGATCGACCAGCAACAAATCCGTGTTGGTTTCCATGAATAGAAGCCATCACATGTTTATAAACTTGACTGTACAAAACTTTCTCAAAAGTTTACTAAATAAGGATAAGCGAGATATAGGTCTATACTGGCGTCAGATCGTCACCAGTTTTAAAAATTGGGACTACATTCGCTTGTTTAAAACTAGAGGGGATATAACCCCCCCCCCCCTCCCCCCCCGAATAGATCTGTTAAATATTATAGTAAGTGGAAAAGACAGCTTTTCAGCACACTTTTGTAAAAATACACCTGATATGCCGTCTGGACCGGACGCTATTGTTGAATTCACCTCCTTTAAAATACATAGTTACTGTACTTGTTGTGCGGTCAAAACAGCATTAGAGTGATAAATTGACGGCATTCCGGCCGAACAATCTCTTCAAGCTTAGAGAAAATTGATTGAAAATATTGATTGAAAAGTTCAGCACTATCATTTTGATTGTCCGCTGAAGTACCTTCATATGTAATGGTAGTGAGAGAAGACTTACAATTATGGTTACTGTTTACAAAAGTCCAAAAGAGTTTTCAGTTTGTTGATGGGTTCTTATTTAGAGTAAGCATGCCTCATAAACCGTTTTCTGGCGTGATTTCAATTCAGCGTGAAGACGAGAAAAAGTTTGAAAACCCTCATTTGTTAGGGATGCACGATATCTGCAACGAGTAGCTATTACTGAGTATTAGGTCATTGTGTACCACCGAGGATGTCTTTTTTTCACTCGCACTTGGGGAAAACTGTCGTTGATAGCCGAACATATAAAACCACAGCCTCTATAAGAACATATGGACCACAGCGTCCAAGACGCATCGCCAAGGGGTATTTCGTTGCTTGCGAAAATGCATGAGGATATCAAATACCATTTTAAAAAACAGCTTGAAATTGTGACGGAAAATACGTTATCATGTTACAACATATGAATGAAAAGATAAACCGATACTTAATTCTTGATAACAAATTGTGGAAAAGGAAATGTTATATTCTGCTGTTGGGTTAGTACCCTTCCTAGACAGTGTTGAAAGGAATTTTGAGCGAAGGGAGAATTGTTTATGAATCATGAGAAATATTTGACATATAGCTTATATAAGCATCATATACATGTTTTAGACGTAAAACTTAATAGAGCCTCGGGTAAAATGTCTCACATGGAGAGGTAGATATTAAAGGAATTGTATTCAGACTACTGCTATTGTGATGTTAAAATTCATTAATTACAGACTAACATAGAACGCGCCTCGGAAATAGACTTTTGTTGTTACTTTGTTTAAGAAAACTCCAGCAGAAACCCAGTTCAAATAAAAAACATAAGAGGGTTCACCATACAAACTTTTTACTAGAGGTCAGAATTATATCAACATTTAGTCATTTTAGAATCCAAAATGGCCGCCAAATTCTATGTTAATTCTATGGGAAAATAAAAGTGTAGATTTCCTTGAAAACAAGACGGTGGATCACACATTTCTTTTATTATTTCAAAAGGACTAGAAGGCAAGCGCCACAAGGCAAAGTTTTGTTCAGTGAAATTCCTTCTTGAGGCGCATTTTACAAACAAAGCATATTATAAAGGACTACATCAGTGTTGTTAGACATTTGAATATTGAATATATGATATAGAAGTGAACTACGGATTCGAAATTATCATTTCAATATTTATTATAAACATGCTTATTTTACTCTCATGTCCGATAACAAACATTAAATTATAATATTAAATCAATGCAGTGTAATACGTGAATTGAAAATCTGTATTTGGTAAAACCTTCTCAGGGGAAAACTAGTAATTGGGCAAATTGAAAAAAAACACAATATGTTGCGGATTACATGACTTCAGAAAATAGGGTAGGTAAGACAGAATGTTATATATTTGTTTTTTTGAGACATTGCTTCGACCCCAAGACAAGGTATTCGCTCGTTAATTACAATACTTCTCTGATAGATAGATGAGGTCTAAAGAAGGCAATTGTATGTGAAACACACGAATACGATCTATGTGAAATACACGAATACAATGTATGTGAAGTACACGAATACGATGTATGTGAAATACACGAATACAATGTATGTGAAGTACACGAATACGATCTATGTGAAATACACGAACACAATGTATGTGAAATACACAAATACAATGTATGTGAAATACACGAATACAATGTATGTGAAATACACGAATACAATGTATGTGAAATACACGAATACAATGTATGTGAAATACACGAATATAATGTATGTGAAGTACACGAATACGATGTATGTGAAGTACACGAATACAATGTATGTGAAATACACGAATACAATGTATGTGAAGTACGCGAATACGATGTATGTGAAATACACGAATACAATGTATGTGAAATACACAAATACAATGTATGTGAAATACACGAATACAATGTATGTGAAATACACGAATACAATGTATGTGAAATACACGAATACAATGTATGTGAAATACACGAATACAATGTGTGTGAAATACACGAATACAATGTGTGTGAAGTACACGAATACAATCTATGTGAAGTACACGAATACGACGTATGTGAAACGTACGAATACAATGTATATGAAGTACACGAATACAATCTATGTGAAGTACACGAATACAATCTATGTGAAGTACACGAATACAATCTATGTGAAGTACACGAATACAATCTATGTGAAGTACACGAATACAATCTATGTAAAATACACGAATACAATCTATGTGAAGTACACGAATACAATGTATGTGAAATACACGAATACAATGTATGTGAAGTACACGAATACAATCTATGTGAAGTACACGAATACAATGTATGTGGAACACGAACACAATGTATGTGAAATACACGAATACAATGTATGTGAAACACACGACTACAATGTATATGAAGTACGCGAATACAATGTATGTGAAATGCACGTATACAATGTATGTGAAGTACACGAACACAATGTATGTGAAGTACACGAACACAGTGTATGTGAAGTACACGAACACAGTGTATGTGAAATACACGAATACAATGTATGTGAAGTACACGAACACAATGTATGTGAAGTACACGAATGCAATCTATGTGAAGTACACGAATACAAACTATGTGAAGTACACGAATACAATGTATGTGAAGTACACGAACACAATGTATGTGAAGTACACGAATGCAATCTATGTGAAGTACACGAATACAAACTATGTGAAGTACACGAATACAATGTATGTGAAGTACACGAACACAATGTATGTGAAATGCACGAATACAATCTATGTGAAGTACACGAACGCAATGTATGTGAAATGCACGAATACAGTGTATGTGAAGTACACGAACACAATGTATGTGAAATACACGAATACAATGTATGTGAAATACATGAATACAATCTATGTGAAGTACACGAATACAATCTATGTGAAATACACGAATACAATGTATGTGAAATACACGAATACAATGTATGTGAAGTACACGAATACAATGTATGTGAAATACACGAATACAATGTATGTGAAATACACGAATACAATGTATGTGAAGTACACGAACACAATGTATGTGAAATACACGAATACAATGTATGTGAAGTACACGAACACAACATGCAGACTGTACTGTATTAATTCGTGGATTCTCTGGAGTGGGATCATTAAGATACTTTGGCAAGAACATTTGCTCGTAAATAGAAGTAACTTCTTACCGTTTTACCTTTAAAATAGAAGTAGCTTCTTACCGTTTTACCTTTAAAATAGAAGTAACTTCTTACCGTTTTACCTTTAAATAGAAGTAACTTCTTACCGTTTTACCTTTAAATAGAAGGAACTTCTTACCGTTTTACCTTTAAAATAGAAGTAGCTTCTTACCGTTTTACCTTTAAATAGAAGTAACTTCTTACCGTTTTACCTTTAAAATAGAAGTAACTTCTTACCGTTTTACCTTTAAATAGAAGTAACTTCTTACCGTTTTACCTTTAAAATAGAAGTAGCTTCTTACCGTTTTACCTTTAAATAGAAGTAACTTCTTACCGTTTTACCTTTAAATAGAAGTAACTTCTTACCGTTTTACCTTTAAATAGAAGTAACTTCTTACCGTTTTACCTTTAAAATAGAAGTAGCTTCTTACCGTTTTACCTTTAAATAGAAGTAACTTCTTACCGTTTTACCTTTAAATAGAAGTAACTTCTTACCGTTTTACCTTTAAATAGAAGTAACTTCTTACCGTTTTACCTTTAAATAGAAGTAACTTCTTACCGTTTTACCTTTAAATAGAAGTAGCTTCTTACCGTTTTACCTTTAAATAGAAGTAACTTCTTACCGTTTTACCTTTAAATAGAAGTAACTTCTTACCGTTTTACCTTTAAATAGAAGTAACTTCTTACCGTTTTACCTTTAAAATAGAAGTAGCTTCTTACCGTTTTAACGTTTTTGGTCGTTGCACCAGCACATTTACCTCAATAAACCCCAACTTATTAAAAAGTATTCTTTTAACTCGCATTACTGACCAAGTTCAGAATCTTACTGACCCTCTTCAATTAACGTACAGAGCTAACAGATCAGTTGAAGACGCCGTTATAGCCCTACTACATCAAGCCCTTTCTCATCTGGAACAACCTAAGTCTTTTCTCCGTATTCTATTCTATTCTATTCTATTCTATTCTATTCTATTCTATTCTATTCTATTCTATTCTATTCTATTCTATTCTATTCTATTCTATTCTATTAGTTGACTTTTCATCAGCTTTCAACACCATACAGCCACATCTGATGGTGAACAAGTTAAATGCAATGAATGTACACCCCAACATAATACTCTGGGTGTTAGATTTTCTAACTAACAGACAGCAATATGTAAGAGTAAATGGGAGAGGTGTGAATAATCATAATTCGTCCGCAACAGTGTCTAGTATGCATAGTACGTCTACTGGTGTACGCCAGGGCTCAGTAATCTCTCCTGTTCTGTTCACTTTGTACACAAATGATCTTAAAAGCACGAGTGAAAAGGGACAGATGGTCAAATATGCTGATGATACAGCATTTGGGGATTATTCAAATGATGAAAAACACTTTGGAAATCTAGTGCATCACTTAAAACAATGGTGTGAGGACAATTATCTAGAATTGAACACAAAGAAAACAAACGAAATGGTAATTGACTTTAGTAGATCTAGAAGGAAAGTTAAAGCACTTGAAATTAACTCTGAGGTTGTAGAACGTGTTTCAATATTATACCTAGGAACACTCATTGATGACAAACTTACATTCCAACAGAACACAGATGCTGTATATAAGAAATGCCAACAGCGACTGTACTTACTGCGTAAACTAAGATCACTGAATATTAGACCAGATGTACTGAAAACATTCTACTCTAGCCACATTGAGAGTGTAGTTACCTTTTCGTTTCTAAGCTGGTTTTGGAAAGTTGACTGTAAATGTTAACAATTACAGACAGTTGTCAACACCTGTACTAAAATATTTTGTACTGAATGTAAAAGCATGAAATCATTGTATGGAAATCGAGCATTTGTTAAGGCACGTCAATGACCCTTGACGCGTTAGTTCAGTATTTGAGATGCTTCCCTTGGGTCACAGGTATAGAATTTTATCCTTGAGAACACGTCACGTCGTGCTCGGCTCAGTTATGTACCCTCTGCCATCAGAATACTTAATCAGAGAATGTATTGAAGTAAAGGAAGTGTGGGTCTGTAGTCTTTTACTCAGTTTTCAACGTCTTCGTATCTCTGTTTAATGTTGTTCTTGGTATGTTAATGTGTAAGATTATATGTATTATTATAATAATAATAATAATCGGCAAACCCAAGGAATAGTTGGCCAAGTCTTTTACGTGACACCAATGTGCACTTTAAAACTTCTTTGACAACTTGGCTGATAGCTATATTTCGTAGCCGTAATTGTTCTTATCATTAGTCAAGTCATTTCATACACAAACATAACACAGACACACAGACACACAATATTTTACAGCTCCTACCCACAAAATCTTGTTACCATAGTGCCCCATCAAGTTACCTATGTTCCCTGGCCTTAAACAACGCCACTACCACTGTGATGATAAGGTGTGGAAACTGACATCAACTTAAGAAGACAATACAAAACTGTTCGTCTATTCTGTAATGGCTGTAAATCTGGTGGGAATAAACCAATAATACAGAGACCATATGGAAAACAACGGAAAACATAACTACCTGAATTAGACACTCACACATGAAAAAAAAAATAAAATAAGAAAATAAAATAATTCTACCTACCCCAAATATTCTAAAATTGGATCCACACGATTTTGTTAGGCCCCAGTGAATGAATTTAAGTAAAAAGGCATATTGTGATTCAGTAGAAAGTAGTTCCTTTTATTTGAGAGTAAGCACATGGTGAATCCACAATTAGTGCTCGTCTCTAATGACGTATGTCGCAGTATGTCATATTATTTTCTATGCAAATGTATGCTAATGTTTTGTTATGTGTGTGGCGGGCAGGGCTTCTAGATCGACCAGTGGAATACAGCTATGATCATAGACGAGAAATGTACAGCGACATTTTAAAATCAAAATGTCAGTTAGGATAGCAAATTATTGTCTTACTATATGCAGCACTGTACATATATTTGTGCACGTAGCTTTTACTTCAAAAGTCTTCACAAAAGAGGAAACTGTAGTAAATTGGCCTACGATTGGTGACTGGTCATCAGTGTTTCTTTTAGGTCATTTTATAAATTCACATATGGAGACAAGTGTGTTACGTGATGAGCATGTTAGGATATGTTACATCTGTACATATTCTTGTTTACATTACGAGTTGTTGGTTATTAGTATATTTTATTTATTTGCAGGTTTTGGAAATCTTACCAGGAACCGTGGAGTTCTGTATGGTGTTTTGCGCCAGAAATATCCATCAAATATTGGCAAACACGAACATCACAAGTGGACTAGAAAAAGAGTTGAAGAAACGCATGGTAGGAAAACGATAATTGATTTGATACCAGAGAATAAATCCACCAAACATCATCTAAACACCACCCACATCATATTAGTACATCAATCTCATAGGCTATTGCATCCATACCAACAGAGTCACTCAAATAATAACAATGTATACAATACTGAGAGCTTTACTAATCACTGCATCTCTAATGCTAATGAAACGAGTGAAACCACGATCCAACAAAGTGGATCTCATTACAAAATGCACTTTTCCCAACTACTGAATGATGAAAGAAGCCATCTCTGTATTTATAGATCATCTAACGTTGATACATTTCATGGTAAGGCTAACAAAGTTAACTTTCTTTTGCTGTTAAATCAACACATTTGATTATGTTTCGTGTTTGTAGAATCAAATATACCTTCCTTTTTATTATAAAATTTGTGCGTGTTTGGTGACATGGTGCATTGATTTATGTTTAATTTGCATAATAGAAAAGAACGATCAACAATGCTGTTATGACTAATAAGTAAAAAAACAGGGTGTGGGTAGTTTCAAACCAGGAACACGATTTTGTTTGCAAATCCCACAGAGGTCTTTGTTCTGACTATCACATGCAAATACAGAATGTAATGCGCACACGCACACACACACACACACACACACACACACACACACACACTCTCTCTCTCTCTCTCTCTCTCTCTCTCTCTCTCTCGCTCTCTCTCTCTCTCTCTCTCTCACTCACACACACACACACACACACACACACTGAGATAATACCGTTTTAATATCTCCCTGCAGACAAGAGAAGATGGTATTTTGTTGATAAATCTTCTATGTCTGTATGTCTGTCTGTCTGTCTGTCTGTCTGTCTGTCTGTCTGTCTGTCTGACTGAATTGCATATCAGTATACTGTTTGATGCCACCCATGGTGATCATCTCAGCTGAATATTCACACATTGTTCAAATAATTTATTTATTTTTACAGTTGTTGTTATCCTATTACAATGACCATCAAAGTGTCAATAAAGATCACCTTTCTCACTACGTATACTGGCTTTGTATTCATAGTACTACATACCAATACATACCGATTTGAAATTGATTGTGCTGACTGAAACAATAACAATTTCGGTCAATTAAGTTAAGGGGTCCTAAGGCCTAACTAAAGAATTTAGTTTTTATCCTACATTGAACTACTGACATCGCCCTAACGTTGCTCTCTCTTGATTTTAACATTATTCACATGGCATTATCAGTCCTTGATAATTTGACATTGGGTTTTGTAAAATGAGTATATCTACTTCCTTTTTTTACATCACTGTCTTTAGGAATTGAAGAAGGGTATAGTATGATGATAGACGACAAATCACCAATGAATCAAGCATCGAATACAGACAAAAACGAAATGTGTGAGGGGCAAGAGGATCAAACTCAGGAAGATACCTTTCATCAAATTAACCGTTATGATATGTCTGATAAAGCTGACAGTGATTTCAAGCCACTTGACGTAGACCATTGTAGCATTAAATGTGAGAATGATGGAGTTATCGAGTTTGATACAGAGATTAAGGAATACAATTCACTATGGGTAGATGAGGGTCAACTCTCTGACATTAAAACTGAGAAGTTAGTGGACACAGACACAGACGGCAGTGGCAATAACCGTGATAATCAAATTGAGTCAGATCAAATGAAGGGCATCAATGACACTGACGGAGTTGACAAGTATATTTGTGCCAAAGATGAATTGGACAGCACCACAGATGCAGACAGCGTTCAGGAGCCTACTTGTGCCAAAGATAAATTGGACGGCACCACTGACGTAGATAAAGTTCAGGACCCTATATGCAGCAAACGTTCTTCAAATCTGAAAG
Organism: Glandiceps talaboti; assembly: GCF_964340395.1. Classification (NCBI taxonomy): domain Eukaryota; kingdom Metazoa; phylum Hemichordata; class Enteropneusta; family Spengelidae; genus Glandiceps; species Glandiceps talaboti. The sequence continues at coordinate 691,221 of NC_135570.1, read as the reverse complement.
AACTGGATGTTAGTCATGGCCATATATCTACCGACACAGTACATGGAACTCATACTCCAGAGGACATGGCTCAGTATAAACTGAAGCAATGTAAGATTGTCATTCCAAATATCAATCATATGCTGCAAGACTTATCGAGTAAGTTTCATGTTGAAAAATTACCACTATCCATGTTTGCTAACAAATCTAAGAGTTGGATGTCCGATACATCTAAATCCAGTGCTCATACAGCTACTGTTTCAAATTTAGACCACTGCAAAGTTACATCATCGATATCCTGTACTCAAGACCACCCGACTAATACCAATACAAGTGCAGAAAATGTCACAGATTTGGAGAGTAAAACTGAGTGCTCCAGGAAAACATCAAGAAGTTGTCTTTTTGATATGATGGCAAACTGTCAGGTGCAGAATGAATCTGGTCCTTCCTTGAATAAGACGGATCCTTCAATCGAAAGTACAAATGACTCTAAAAGCAGCAATGTTCTCTCTGGGTCTGTTACACCAAGTGGAACATCGGAAGAGACAAAGGGGAAACACTCAAAAGAAGGACAGAAAACCAAGATTCGTAACAAAGACAACAGGTTCTCACAAAGGAAACACAAAAGGGTAACTCGTTCTCAATCTCGATTGGGAAAATCTCACAACGCTGAAATTACCCATGCTACTGGCGAATCAAGTGTGATAGGTAATTCTGAGAAGGTTGATGACAACAGTCCAAAGTGTCCTGTCAGGAAAGAAACTGAACTAAAACGACTGAACGAAGAATCAGGTGTTCCCAAAGAAAAGAAAATGAAAGTCGAGCAGCCTCAACCTTACCATGGCAGAAATGAATCTATGTGCGGACAGATATCTGACAATACAAGTGATAACATCCTCCTGGATATACCTACCAGGGTTATTGAGAGGGTTGACAAAACAATAACCGAGACCAAAAACCAAGGAAAAGGGGATCAGGAAGATACAATCAACACAAAGGGGCATACAACTAGTAAAGCACCAGATGTTTGCACTGAGAATGTTTTAGAAATACGAAGTAATATGCATACACAGGGTGTAAATAAAAGCACATCAAATGTGTTTGACATGTTTGTTGAGACAGAAAGCATTTCACCATCCCAAATATCCAACCCCCCAGCTGCTACACATGAATATCATCTTAACATAACAGGAGAATGTCCAAAATCAGAAGGTAGTGAAAACCTAAATACGCAAGACTTTGCCAATTATTCTTGCAGTGGTGACGAGAATGGTGAAAATTATAAGGAATGTGATTCAGAGAAATCTCCACCTAGTTTAACTGAACGTTGTGATGCAATTGGACATGATGATACAATTAACGGTGATCTAGTTGTTGAGGCAACAGGTAAGGTAGCAACCAGAGTTGACAAATGTTGTGTTCAAAACATAACCAAGAGTAAAACGAGTGAGCAAGAAGACCTCAAACATGTCTGCCTAGTAAATGAGAGTGATCAATATGAAAAGGCAAGTGATTCAACGGCAAGTGAAGATCAAGTCACGTTGCCATGTTGTGATGATACCAGCAGAAATAATGAAGTTCCTGTAGAGGCCAGTTGTTCATTAGTAATCGAAACTAAAAGTACATCAAGTCAGCAAGACGGTGATGAATGTGTTGACAGAAAGAAGGAGACTGCACAATCTGGTATGGTCGATGGGAAGGAAATTGAAGAGTCATCAGCTTACAATGCTCAAAATACAATTAACAAACCATATGTTAAATATCCCCAAAAGGAGGAAGTCCCTTCTGAGTCTATACAGGAAGAACATAAGGGCTCAAATAAACTGCAGGACCAGCATACTGGAATTACATATGGAAGATTAACAGATCAGAGGCTCAATTCTGCTAATCTTGTACCAGGTATTTGTAATGCCCCTCAAAGATCAGCGCGCAATACATCATATGGTGGCAGCAAGTTAATGCTTCGTGGATGTAGAGGAAGCCAGTTTGATTTTAAGGCATTTCAGAGATTACAGAAGTGCAGTATTAGTGTTCCAAATGAATCAAACTCCGATACTGTTGTCAAGATAGCTGACACTGAAGGAAAAGACCCACCTACACCTAAGGAAAACCCAAAGTCAGTAAATGGTGAGGATGTTTGTGAGGCAAATGCATCCAAACAAACAGAAAGCACTGTCAGTGAACGACAACTTAAATTCACAGGTACAGGAGAAGAGAATACTGCACCACAAAGTAGTTCTTACAGTGTACCGACAGAGGAGACAGATAATGGTGGGAGCAACCAAATTTCCATGGATACCCCAAAATTACCAAATGTAAACAATGCTATGGAACAAATCAACCAAGAAGCAGTAAACACTTCCAGTACAACTTCCTATCATATTCATAAACATAGACATAATGATTCAAACGCATTTGTCAAAGTGTTAGCTGGTCAAGGAAATGTAAATCATCCAAATTCACAGCCAATACTAGGTGGTAAAGAACATTTTGAAACAAAATGCAAATCAAGATCAAGATCTGTTGAGGTTAGTGAATCAAGCAGGAGATCTAATGCAACTAAATCAAATACCTTCTCACTTTCTTCTGATATGGAAGTCAGTAGCTGTTCTGTAACAGATGTTGGAAAGGGAAAAGCTATTCCAGGACACATGAATGGTGTTGGGCAGTATGTAGATCACAAGAAAGCAACTTCAATGATTGGTAATCCTAGAGATCCTAGGCTTCATGCCTCTCGCAATAAAGTGAAACCAGGAACACCAAACGCTAGTTTTGTTAACAACAGTAAACCAAGTAAGAGTTTCAAGGCATCAAAAATTTCGCAGACACCTTCCCCAGTTCAATACAGGTCGTCCTATGGTGGAGACAAGAGTACAAGGTACATTGAAAAGGAGACTGGAAATAGAAAAGGAAACCCAAATGTCAACAGCACTGGGAAGACTTCCACATTTGGTGAACGTAAAGATGGCCAAACAAGTAAAAGTAACATTGGAATGAACCACTCCAAAGTAAGTCCAAAATATCTTGGTGAACTGTCCGGAAATTTTCGGAAGGTAGAATCACCTACAGGAAAGTCAACAGATCCAAGCGTTCGTCAATCACATACTACACTAACTACAGAAATGACACATCACTCAAAGGACAACAACAGAAAAGGTGGCATTACTTCAAAGTACTATCACCATGGTACTGAACAAACTACCAATGCTGCAATCCATTCATTAACAGGGGAATCACGTGATCCTCGTCTTCGTTTATTACCATATGTATACACAGGCGTGCAGACAGCGAATACTAAAGTGAACTGTCGACAAACTGAGGAGAATGGCATTTCTAATGATACTCTTGGTAGTAGCAAAGCCAAAGTGACTAATTCTTTGGTGGCACCATGCAGTATGAAACGAGTGACATTTAATCTTGATGACAAGAATATAACTAAGGACAAAACATTAACATTGCCTGCTGAATCCAGTGAAAGTGTATGGGGAACTGGAGAGCTACAGGAAAGCATCAACATGATTAACACAAAGAACCTGAATAGTGAGTCAACTATCTCTTCTGGTCAAATAGTAAGTGAGAATGAACAGAAAAGAGTGTCTGTAGTAAACCCGAGCATTAGTGTACAAGTGTCCACTGTAGATGAAAATCGCAACAAAATACCCACTTTCCTCCCTCGACCTCTTGTCAACCAAGCTCGCAATAAAGAACATGTGCAAAACATTCTAAGCCAGTCAGCAAATTCTGTCAGTGAGCATCAGATTTCATATGGCGACAAACCTGTGTCCAGCAAAAAGTCCTGTGAAACAAAAGCTCCTTCTCTACCGAAAAGACGTTTCATGAACAATCCAAATGAAGAATGTGAAGTAACTGAAGGAAAGGGGTATATTGGTGATGAGCCAGTTGCAAAGAGGTCAAGAATATTAGCTGAAGGTCATCCCAGGAAAAGTAGCAGTAGTGACAAGGAAACTCCATGGAAGGATGAACGCCAAACTAAAGAAACTGAGAACACAAAGGATTCAGAGAGACCCAGTCCACAAGATATAGAGATAGCAAGGAGTATGATTAATAATATTCTAGTTATATTGCAGAGGAATATACACCTTGCAAGTTCTGATGTACAGTATGCGGCAGCTATGCAGGAAATGTTGGATCTCATGGAAAAGTTGACAGAATATATTGAAAAAGGAGGTAAGTCTCTGTAATTATAAACCTGTCAATTCTAACAGTATATGGTGCATGATCCATGTTCATGATATTCCTTTCCTATTAAGAAATGGTAATGTCTAGGTAATACAATTGGTTAGTGTTTTTGCTGACCACAAAATGATTGTAACATGTATTTTCATTTATTCTTACAGGTACAATGCCAGATACCACATCAATCCATGGAGCATTATTGACAATGATGTACCTACAAAGTAAGAATTTGCCCTGTAATCAATTCAACCCTGTCTATGGTAATTCTTATAGCAGTCAACCATATCCTTCTCTTCCTCACTTTCAAGCTCAGATGCCAGTGACCGCAAATACAGGAACAGTTTCTTCTGCTTGTAATGTAACTTCTAACGAATATCTCAATACTTGGAACTATCCATTCTACGACATGAGTTTGTGGCAGGAACATTGTTCTTATATGCCACCTTATTTCACAGGTGACCCACAGCATTTCCACTCCTTGATGGTACCGTTTCCAACATATACTCAAACAAATATACCATTTACACATACTGCTGCACAAGTCACTAGTGAATTAGGCACCTATACAGAACAAGGTTATCCAGCAAGTTCATCGTTGCAAAACCAAACGGCGACCCGCCCTCTTGAGGCAATGCCTTCAGGATCGCAAAAGTATAATGAAGCGGGGTCTTCAGCTCGGGCCACTGAACCACCTACATTGAACGATGGTGCAATTGATGACTTTGCGCACTCTTACTTAGAATCTGTATTAGATTCCAAAGATTCACATGAACGATCACAGAACCATAAACAGACGTCTAAGGGTTGCAAAGTCAAACAAGGTGAAGGTATTGATGTTGACTCAAACACTCCTCCTATCTATATCAGCGATGACTCTGATGATGTGCCTCCACATCTGCAAGACCATATTAGGGTGGCTAGGATGTGGCGTCGATTAAGACGAGAGCAGAGACAAAAGTGGTTTCAGCAGCTGAAACCAGAAGAAAAAGAAGTATGGAAACTGTACTGTCACCTTAAAGCAAAGAAAGAAAAGAGTAGAAGAAATGATGAAAGAAGCATTAGGTTACCACCTGTGTGTCTTCAACGCCCACTTAATGTCAGTCAAGATCCTGAAAGGAAAAGGTTTGCCAGTTTTGAATCAAAACATTCGGAAGAATCGTCAAACACTATCTCCAGAACAAAGCAAGAAGAAGAAGAAGATGATGATGATGATGATGATGTATTTTCTTCTCAAACAGACTACACCTTGAGCCCCACTACTGAAGAAAATCGTTTTGGAAAGTGGATATCAGACAACGAAATCTCCATAACCGATGATAAAGAAGGACACTGCACATCTAATGATTCCAGTCAAGCAGACAGTGAAGAAAGTGTGTCCGATGAATATTCTGTTACACGTAATGAAAATACTGGTGAAGATACTGATGAAGATACTGATGATGATGATGATGATGATGATGATGATGACGATGATGATGATGATGACGACGACGACGATGATGATGATGATGATGATGATGATGATGATGATGATGATGATGAGTTCACTTCAGCTGACCATCTAAGACATTTTCCTACCCGTGGAAAAGACAGTGATATGAAATCATGTGCAATCAGTTACATACCCGCTCCCACATCTAAGCAGCAAACTGCTGTTGTTTTCGATGTTCCTGTTCCGGCGAGGTTGGTTGGGGCTATAATCGGGAAAGGGCGAAGTCACCTTAAAATGATCGAGAGAACAACACATACATTTATATATTCACCGCCAAAAGACCTATGCATGGATCCAGATGAGGTACAGAAGTTCCAAGTCGTGGGTAGACGTGACAATGTACGTACAGCGGTAGACATTATCAACAAAATTCTCATCAATACGAGAAAACGGTGCAAACTCTTCCATGAAATCATAAACCCAACTGATACAGGCAAGCATGATTCGGATGTCGATAGAAATTCTTGCGCTGGTGAATTGAAACACCCCTTACCTTATTCAAATGGCACAGATGGTGAACATGTTGTTAATAGCCAACCGACATCGACATCTTCACTAAGTGAACGCTTTTCAGGAATGAGGAGAAGGTATATGCTTTCTGAAGCAAAAATGAGAGTTCTGGATAGAGTATCAGCGAGAGTGTACACAGACAGTGATGAAGAGTGTACTCTCACCGATGACAAACAAGAAAAACAAGCTGACAGACTTAAGAAAGGGTTGCTAGCCATTGGCAAAAAGAGGGCGATATACAAGAATATGATGAAAGAGTTGAAGACCGAAGAGAAGCAAGACTAAAATGTACCAATGCCAGAAATAATACCCATCAAATAATGGTGAATTATTGGCAGAATCAGGAAAAAGTCTGTTGCAAGAGTTAGTTTAATAATTTGCCATAATTTATGTAAAAGCTAACAGACCTTTCAAAGGTTACCATTTACAGGATAGTGGTGAATAGCAGTTGCCTCATAAAGGGAGCGATTATTCACATTGGTAACTAGATTGTAAATTTGTCATCAGGTACCAATACAGTAGAAATTATGCAACGAAAATCATGAAACTTGTAAGAGAATGTTGCCTCGCTGGACAAAAGTTGTATTAACAAAGCTACATTTTATCGTCGGGTGCGACAAAAATCTTACCAGCATTGCTTCTCTAATAATCTGGCTACACATCTTTTTATCCATAATTGCTACACTTTCTTTGCGCCGATGGTGAGTTTCTGATATCAGTTATATGTAGAAGGACAACACATGAAGGTAAACCTAACACTAATGCTGATATTTTTGAGACAATCAATTGTACTTCAATTCTTGTCATGCCAGACACTATCATGTGAAACTTTTATTTAGATTGTTATCGACACAAACGATAAGATTTAGTAACATGTCTAGATACATATCTGGTCACGTGATAAAATGTGGCAATTGCAATGTAGGCAGGGTTTTGTATTCACTTTATGTGATTTTCGTTGTAAAGATAATCAAAAAGAAAGGCGATACAATCTATACTAGTATGCATCTTGATAAAAAAATACAAGAAACGCAAAATTAAATAGGAACTACTTAAAGAATATCTCATTTATTCATTTTCATTGAAATTTCTTTGGTTAAACCCAAGTCACCACAATTGTTGTAAGCAATGGCAAGAGTAGAAATTTTCAGCGTTGCTGTGAGAGTTAAGTTTTTTATTTGTATCAATATGCAATGTTTGTGTGACAGATATATGGTGTTTTTGTGATTTGTGAAGATTGTGTAAAGGAATCTACTCAATCCATGTCAATTGAAGTATAAAGAGACATTTGTTTTTTAGCAAATTTCAGACTACGTATTTCTTTTAAGTTGTAGTAGAAATTGAAAAATAGCGAATTTGTAACAAATGATCATCGTGTTGACCAATGCAATTATTTGTAATGTCAGATTTAGTAATTATAGAGAAATAGTTTACGACACTCGTCAGTGTAACACGAAACGAACTGGCTCTGGATGTATATGCTACGAGGTACGACACGTCTTCCCTCTCCCGTGTCGAACCTGACCTCGTAGCATATACATCCATAGCTAGAAACGAACGTGCTTGACAGAGTGTGTTTACATGTACTTAGGGGAAGAGAAAAGATTTAAAAGGGCCAGTTTTATGCAACGATTAGGCCACTATACTTACTTCTTCTTTTTTTACAAACGATTTCAATGTCAGTGGAAATGGGCATTTGTGACGTCTGACGATTTTTGGTATTTCAAAGTTAGATAAATGTGTGATTTTAGTCAAGGCTACATATAGTGTACAAAACTTACACAAAAGACAAACGTCATACAAACCGTTTGTTGTGTTTTCAAGGTCATGCCATTGTTCTAAACGGTATGTATGACGTCACATGTTGATGTACATGTATCTCAGTGATGTGAGAAAACATACAAAAGGCCAGTTACTTTTTTCAGAAAAGATTTTCATATCACTGCCTTATTAGATACTTTGAAAGTACTTTAACTTTGAAACACATTGTATGATTTACCGTCAAGTATTTCAGCTTGTAGTTTGTCAGACAGTTGTTGTTAATACAGAGTTGTGGCATTATTAGGTTATTTACTTACTACCCTAGTTTAGGCCAAAAAAGAGAGAACTGTTTCTGGTCAGGACATTTTGTCTAAAGTGGTGTGACGACGCGCTTTTTCAAATTCTCAACAAACCTGTCACTTAATCTACTATTTGTGGCAGTTACTGTTCTTTTTATTTAGTACTTAAAAGCAAGTATGTGCGCTTGTTCATGATTGACTCTGCAGTACGTTGTCTTCACTGAAGTAGGGAGGGTTATTTTTGAGTTTCCCCTCGGATCTGCAGACTGCATGAGCTGGACAAACACGAAAAGAAAAATACTGACGCGAGGGTATTTAAGTGATGCGCGCGCTGACCAGAAACAATGTTTTTTTGGCCATACAAGAAGTTAGTTAATTAATATTGTCTATTCTTCATTGTGGTTATTCACTCAGACTGTATAAACGAGTGAAAGGTTGGGTTTTTTGGAGAATTTTTGTTCAAAATGATCTTAGATAGAATGCACTTGTAAATGTTTCCTTTGCCTTCCCTTTTTCAGAGTTCTAGGTTCTTATGATTTTAGGGTTCTAAGTGGCTACTAATTTAATATTCTGGATAGTTCAAATTGTATTGCACGTGAACAAGTTACAGTCACTTTGGATGTATTTTTAAAAACAAAACCCCGCCAATAATGTATCGTACAAACACTACATGTCCATTAGCCTACACCCGACAAAGCGATAGATATGGGCATGTGTAGAGTGTGTAGCATGTGTCTGTGCGTCCGTCATCAGCCATTACGTCACAGTTAGACATGGCTTGATTTTCATCAAAATTGCGTTGTAATGTAACATACTGCGGCCTTGGCCAAATGGTTGCGCTTTTCATTTGTAAAGTTTTCAAGAATTATATGTTATTTCTTCATATATAGGTGGGGGTGTTAATAGTTTGTAGCTGGAGAAAAGCTGGAGTGACATTTAAGTGCCAATCTACGCCAGTAAGACGTACACCTGTGGTTTTCATTGAGTGGGACGCTGAGACGCTCGCATGCGTGTGTCTGTGAAGCAACTGAACAGTGCAAATCATGTAAACCTTGATTTAGAACGAAAAATACTAAGTCCCCGTTTACGCGACACTGCTTTCAAGTGAAAACGCAACTATGTGTTGTCTTTACACGGTTACACCAAAAAGGTACATGAAAAAAATTGCTGTCGAAAATAGATATTTTTCACAGCTACCTTGTCATTCGAAGCTCAGGTGTGATCTTATTAGGTAGAAGGCGAAAATGGAACAGAACATTCGAAAACGCACCCATATATCATATATACATGGATATATCCATATATATATATATATATATATATATATATATATATATATATATATATATATATATATATATATATATATATATATATATATATTTTAAGTTAACTATTTACGTGTTTAGGCTGTGTTTACACGTAACAGTAAATTTATATAAACATACAATATTTCAGAACAATGATCATGGTAGAATTTGGAAAAATTTTCTATTTTGTTTTTGTTCTCTTTCACTAAGTACGGTATTGGTGTGTATTTGGCATTTTGATATCTATCGTATTTTCCTGTCTATATATTTGGTGTTCTGGTCGTCTGCTATCTTTGATATAGCTATTCATAAGAGTGGTGTCATGTATGGAATATATTTTTACAGTTTTGATGAAAAAGATGTTAAATAGTTATATGAAGAAATATATTGATCAGTAACACCAGCTTGCTGTCTTAGTTTTCATGAACAAATGTTGGCGTTATGAATGATATAGTTGCAATTCTTGAGTTTTGTATATCGAACGACTTTTTAGACCATTAGAATGGGTTCCATCCGTCCGTCCGGCAGTACGTCATTTCTCTGATTTCTTTCAAGTCTGGCTCAAAGGTGACATGTCGTATAAGACATATGTTTCAAACCTGCAACTGGGACATTTTTTCCTCACAAAAATAACCACAGTAGTACTAGTATTCATTAAAAAATGGTCAGTTACTTCTAAAAAGACACCGTATTTGTTAATTAGTGGTCAATATTATCCGTAGGTGGTGTAGTGGAAAGTTCAAATCGATCTGTCGCCATATGAAAACAGTAAAAGTTGTATCTTGAGTATCATTTTCGATCACACAACCACTGAAAATTGTTGCTAGGTTTGTACACAACCGTCTTTCCCAATAACTCAAGGTCATCGTATGTTTTAAAGCTGAAAATGTTTTATAATTTACGACAAGTGACTTATTCGTATTACATTTCTGCATGCGTCACCTGTTTCTGAATAATATCGACCAATAATTAAAATGTGTAATGTCTAATTATTGGTCAACATTTTGACAACTGTGAATATGTAAATATAAATGAACTCGAGTCGCGATATGCGCTACACACGCACGCGGTTGGTGTAATATACTAGTATACACGTACCACATAGTTTGACTCGAGCCCATTAGCCACTGTGCACTCCCAACAATCACGTTATGTTAGCGTACGTGAACAACAATCACGTTTAAAAAAATGTCATAGGTAAACTTTCTTGGCCGAATAAAAGCGAATAAAGTTACAAACAGCTGAATAACCCCACTCAGGAGCTGAATTCTAACGATAAGTGTTGAAAAGATATTAGCATTTTGAATGGCGAGAAATCAAACACAGCTGTATGGTCACCCATTGGCCAATCGGATTTGAGGACGTATTCACAAATTAGCAAGTCAATTTAGCAACAGACCAATGATTGGCCAATCCATTTTAATCACATGGTACTTGTGGAATGCAATTTTACATAAATTTTGTCATTTTCCTGGGAGAGCATGGTGTAGTGTAGCGTACCGTCGAGTCGTGCCGTATGGAGTTTGTGAAGATTATTATCCATTATGTCTTCTCCACGATTTCGGGACATGCCGGTAAGTAAAATTGATACCTCGCGACCGCTAAAATGTTGTACCTTGAACCCCAGACCACTACATTGTAAAAGTAGTAGGAACTTGAACTTGTAAAATGATTGCAGTCGTTCACAACTTTACTCCGCGTGCTTGTAAAGCCAACGCAATGACAATGTCACTGACCACTGCGTTGTTGCTGTTGTTCCTCTGTTTCGAAGTCAGATTGTTAGCCAGTCGTTTCAAAATGAGTTCATTAATTGTAATGCCTGTACATGCTACATGTGATATGTTCCAAAATCTGCATCGTACATCAACTTACATTTTCTTCTTGGACCGTTTTCTCTCAATTTATAAATACCTCCAATTGTCAATACAAAGAATATTTACTGCAAGTTACCTAGGAATATTATTTACGGCTTTATCCTGACACACCTGTTTTGGTGCACAGCCATAATTATATGCTGATGCAAAGCGGATAGCACACTACGGAAATGTTTACTTGCTGTCACCGCAGAGTTGGCGATATTTTGCCGTCGGACTGAAAAAACTCCCCTTCCCATGGTTGTAAATTTTGTTTATTCCTTGTAGTGCACGTTGGATATGCAACAGCTTACTTTATCTTGTATGCATTTTAATAGCTGCAATAATTGTAGCGTTTGCTGTGATTTTGAGGGCTTGTTCGTCTGTTTTTGTGCCTTTTTTTCGTTCCGATGTTTAACCCGAATCAAACATCGGAACGAAAAAAAGGCACAAAAACAGACGAAAAAGCCCTCAAAATCACAGCAAACGCTACAATTATTGCAGCTAGTATATGCAATCATCATAGCCAAGTAAATCACTGTATAAGATATATAATTTGTAATTGACTCGAATGTATATTGTTACATGTATTTATTCAGGAAATGTAAAGAAATCCCCTTAATTTTGAAACATGAGGATATATTGCCCATGACCAAAAAAAAATTGAAATGCCAAAAATATGGGTAGGTTGAGCCTAATACAGAGAATATTTTGTTGCAGAATGAACACGTGACTCAAGCCTAAGAAACGACGGGGATAAACATAAGGTCATTGCGCTGTTTGCAGTCTCTAGGTAAGACAATATTTGTTGCTTGAATATACATATATCATTGGTTCAAAAGTGAATGTTACGCCATCCTAAGAAAGACAAGGGTAAACATAAGGTCAACTGTAGATGGCAGTATACATCATCATAGATTTCTTCACGAAGGTCAAAAACACGAAATTGTGACTGTTTGCAGTTTTAAAACGACTTTATATTATGTAAGAGTTTTAAAATGTCAGTTTCATTTTGTTGGCAGTAATAAAACGTATCCATGGCCGATGCAAGCCATATTTTAGAAGATTTATAATAGAAAACATGAACTTTTTAGTCAATTCTAGATAATTTAGGATAAATATATGGAAAATTCATAGAAATATAAATGCAGAATCCCATATTTACTTTATAGCATTTACAATAGTTTTCATAGTCTGGTTGATGTTAAAAATAAAAAAATACAAATATTGTCTCAAATATTATAAAGAATATTTGTTGCTTGAACATACATATATCATTGTTGGCTCAAAAGTGAATGTTACTCCATTCTAAGAAAGACAAGGGTAAATATAAGGCCAACTGTAGATGGCAGTATACATCATCATAGTCGATCTCTTCACAAAAGTAAAAAAAAATGTGCAAGTGTGACTGTTTGCAGTGTCAAAATGACTTATTACGCAAGAGTTGAAAAATGTCAGTTTCATTTTTTTGGCAGTAATAAAACATGTCCATAACCGAGGCAAATAACATTAGAAGTTTCATAATAGAACATGAACTTTTAAGTAGATTATAGATAAGGGCGCCACCATTATTTGTGACTGGGGGGGGGGGTGGTGGTCAGAGGAATCGGAGGGGGTCACTCAAAAATTGCTAAGCTAGAGGGGGGTGGTTTACTCAAAAGTGGGGAGTGAAAGGGGGGAGGGAGGGCTACTCAAAAATGTTATTAACACACTGTAGTAATATAGAACACGCCTATGTGTATACAATTACGCAAGTTAACAACAAATTTATCATTGGCATAGTGGCATTACTATTGCATATAGTAAAGTCAATTTGCCATGTTAGAGAACTGTAGGTGCTCGTACCTATTGTGTAGGGGACGTCATCGAAATCAAAAGCATCGTAATTACGCGTCGTAACGAGTAAAGACGAGTAGCTACTAGTAGCTACGATGTACTACGCGAAACAGGAGATAATGAGGTGTTCAAGTTCATGAATAACTGACAATAGATAATCAGTTCACTTTTCTTTGTTTCCCTTAAAGACGTCGTCTTTGAGCATAGATACGCGTAATTTTTTATCGCCAACACACAATAGATAGTTATTCTCACCTTCCGTGTTTCCAATGATGACATCGTCTTCTATCGTAGTTGATCGTAGTTTGTCATAATTTTCGAAAACCACGTACTCCAGCCAGTAATGTGCTGATGAAACTAGTACTGTACATGTTTTTATGAGTGCAAGTTCATGGGCGATATTCATAAACAAAACAATAAGATATGCACGAAATCAAAGTTTCAATATTCAGTACAAACTAATCACAAACAGGACGGTATGTATTCGAAATTTATTGTGATGGACGCATGGACGTAATATTGTAACAGTCCTGGGTTAACAGTAAATCTTTGAGGAAGATTATCGTACAATTGTGTGACTCTCAAAGCATCAATCGCGGTTAGACTTTCTTTTTTGTTTTTTGCACGGTCGACAAACTAACAGTACAACTTACAAGCTCACGATTGACGGCCATGGTAGGGCCAAGAAATGCTGTTGAATTTCCGGGTTGCGGAAGTGCAGTTTTGACTTTTATATCATCGAATAACGGGATTTGTTTTATATATTCTAAAACAACAACTGTTTTTTTATGTTTCTCAGTACAGTAACATTCCTAAATGATGGGGTTCAGTTGAGAAATCGCAATGTTCGGCAACGCGTGGCGTGATGTCGGTAGATATATAAACATAGAGACGCAAGTGATGAACGTATTCAGTTATTCGTAGCCCGAAATTTCGTTATATAAATGACGATTTTCCTCAAAATTTTGAAGAAACAAAACGTTTTTAGGTGACTTCTAAGTCAATCAAATCAAACAATATATTAATGCGAGACAAGCTTTAGTTTTTAATTAATTTTTGTGGACAATCTAGACTAGAATCTAACACGATCAATGCACCGTTCACCAGCCAGACGAAAATGGTCGACATGTTTGTCGACCAGCCGAGAAGTGCATGAGGAACTTGTGAGGCAGTCCGAATAAATAGATGTAAAATCCGACGTTACGAATAAAAATTCTTCTTCAAGGTATTTTTAGGCAAGACATATTAGGTAAACATCTGAATATATCTGAAACACTTAGTTGACTAGCCGACTGTACGAATGCCATAGAAGGCATCGGAATGAATAACATTTAAAAAAGTAAGCGTGAAACTGATTTGCACAGGAAAGAAAATCTTTTTGTTTCGTTATTTTTTTCACGATGAAGACTACGCGTAAATGGTCGTAGTTTGGGCTCATGAATAACGGACAATAGGTGTTTACTTTTTATTGTCTACAACCTAAAGTACATGAATATGCGTTGAGACTTATGAATATTCACCGTAGTACATCGTAACTACTAGTAGCTACTCGTCTTTACTCGTTACGACGCGTAATTACGATGCTTTTGATTTCGATGTCGCCCCAAGAGTAGATTACAAAATATAGTTAGAAATAGTAGATTAAAAAATATAGTTAGAAATAGTACATTACAAAATAAAAGTTAGAAATAGTAGATTACAAAATATAGTTAGAAATAGTAGATTACAAAATATAGTTAGAAATAGTAGATTACAAAATATAGTTAGAAATAGTAGATTACAAAATATAGTTAGAAATAGTAGATTACAAAATAGTTAGAAATAGTAGATTACAAAATATAGTTAGAAATAGTAGATTACAAAACATAGTTAGAATTAGTAGATTACAAAATATAGTTAGAAATAGTAGATTACAAAATAGTTAGAAATAGTAGATTACAAAATATAGTTAGAAATAGTAGATTACAAAATATAGTTAGAAATAGTAGATTACAAAATATAGTTAGAAATAGTAGATTACAAAATATAGTTAGAAATAGTAGATTACAAAATATAGTTAGAAATAGTAGATTACAAAATATAGTTAGAAATAGTAGATTACAAAACATAGTTAGAAATAGTAGATCACAAAATATAGTTAGAAATAGTAGATCACAAAATATAGTTAGAAATAGTAGATTACAAAATATAGTTAGAAATAGTAGATCACAAAATATACTTAGAAATAGTAGATCACAAAATATAGTTAGAAATAGTAGATCACAAAATAAAGTTAGAAATAGATTACAAAATAAAGTTAGAAATAGTAGATTACAAAATATAGTTAGAAATAGTAGATTACAAAATATAGTTAGAAATAGTAGATCACAAAATATAGTTAGAGATAGTAGATCACAAAATAAAGTTAGAAATAGTAGATTACAAAATAAAGTTAGAAATAGATTACAAAACATAGTTAGAAATAGTAGATTACAAAACATAGTTAGAAATAGTAGATTACAAAATAAAGTTAGAAATAGTAGATTACAAAATATAGTTTGAAATAGTAGATTACAAAATATAGTTTGAAATAGTAGATTACAAAATAAAGTTAGAAATAGTAGATTACAAAATATAGTTAGAAATAGTAGATTACAAAATATAGTTAGAAATAGTAGATTACAAAATATAGTTAGAAATAGTAGATTACAAAATAGTTAGAAATAGTAGATTACAAAATATAGTTAGAAATAGTAGATTACAAAATATAGTTAGAAATAGTAGATTACAAAATAGTTAGAAATAGTAGATTACAAAATATAGTTAGACAGTAGTAGTTTCATACCGATGGAAATAGTAGACCAACACATAACAATAGTTTTAGTTTCTGTCTATCTTTGCAAACTAGGACCTCAATTGCCAGAGTGGTTCACAACAATAGTGTTAGTTTGTGTCCTTTAGGAAACTGAGACCTTGATTACTGGAGTAGTATAGGAATAGGTCAAGATTAGGTCAAAACAAACTGAGACCTTGGTTTCCACTGTAGTACATATTAACCCACATAGTTTATTAGGGATGGTAGCCAAATTTTGAAACAATTAAATCAGATACTGAAACCTGCAAGTCACATAACAGTTTCTCTGAATCACCATGTGAGGGCGTAACTTTCCAAAATGGTGGCATCCATTGAAGAGAAGTTTTGCATTACCCGAATCAAACATCGGAACGAAAAAAGGCACAAAACAGACGAAAAAGCCCTCAAAATCACAGCAAACGCTACAATTATTGCAGCTAGTATATGCAGTCATCATAGCCAAGTAAATCACTGTATAAGATATATAATTTGTAATTGACTCGAATGTATATTGTTACATGTATTATTCAGGAAATGTAAAGAAATCCCCTTAATTTTGAAACATGAGGATATATTGCCCATGACCAAAAAAAATTGAAATGCCAAAAATATGGGTAGGTTGAGCCTAATACAGAGAATATTTTGTTGCAGAATGAACGTGACTCAAGCCTAAGAAACGACGGGGATAAACATAAGGTCATTGCGCTGTTTGCATTCTCCAGGTAAGACAATATTTGTTGCTTGAACATACATATATCATTGTTGGTTCAAAAGTGAATGTTACACCATCCTAAGAAAGACAAGGGTAAACATAAGGTCAACTGTAGATGGCAGTATACATCATCAAAGTCGATCTCTTCACAAAAGTAAAAAAAAATGCAAGTGTGACTGTTTGCAGTTTCAAAATGACTTATTACGCAAGAGTTGAAAAATGTCAGTTTCATTTTTGTTGGCAGTAATAAAACATGTCCATAACCAAGGCAAATAACATTAGAAGTTTCATAATAGAACATGTGAACTTTTAAGTAGATTATAGATAAGGGTGCCACCATTATTTGTGACTGGGTGGGGGGTGGGGGTGGTCAGAGGAATCGGAGGGGGTCACTCAAAAATTGCTAAGCTAGAGGGGGGTGGTTTACTCAAAAGTGGGGAGTTAAAGGGGGAGTGCTACTCAAAAATGTTATTAACACACTGTAGTAATATAGAACACGCCTATGTTTATACAATTACGCAAATTAACAACAAATTTATCATTGGTATAGTGGCATTACTATTGCATATACATGTAGTAAAGTCAATTTGCCATGTTAGAGAACTGTAGGTGCTAGTACCTATTGTGTAGAGTAGATTACAAAATATAGTTAGAAATCGTAGATTACAAAATATAGTTAGAAATAGTAGATTACAAAATATAGTTAGAAATAGTAGATTACAAAATAAAGTTAGAAATAGTAGATCACAAAATATAGTTAGAAATAGTAGATTACAAAATATAGTTAGAAATAGTAGATTACAAAATATAGTTAGAAATAGTAGATCACAAAATAAAGTTAGAAATAGTAGATCACAAAATAAAGTTAGAAATCGTAGATTACAAAATATAGTTAGAAATAGTAGATTACAAAATATAGTTAGAAATAGTAGATTACAAAATATAGTTAGAAATAGTAGATTACAAAATAAAGTTAGAAATAGTAGATTACAAAATAAAGTTAGAAATAGTAGATCACAAAATATAGTTAGAAATAGTAGATTACAAAATAAAGTTAGAAATAGTAGATTACAAAATAAAGTTAGAAATAGTAGATTACAAAATAAAGTTAGAAATAGTAGATTACAAAATAAAGTTAGAAATAGTAGATTACAAAATAAAGTTAGAAATAGTAGATTACAAAATAAAGTTAGAAATAGTAGATTACAAAATAAAGTTAGAAATAGTAGATTACAAAATATAGTTAGAAATAGTAGATTACAAAATAAAGTTAGAAATAGTAGATTACAAAATATAGTTAGAAATAGTAGATCACAAAATATAGTTAGAAATAGTAGATTACAAAATATAGTTAGAAATAGTAGATTACAAAATATAGTTAGAAATAGTAGATTACAAAATATAGTTAGAAATAGTAGATTACAAAATATAGTTAGAAATAGTAGATTACAAAATAAAGTTAGAAATAGTGGATTACAAAATAAAGTTAGAAATAGTAGATTACAAAATATAGTTAGAAATAGTAGATTACAAAATATAGTTAGAAATAGTAGATCACAAAATATAGTTAGAAATAGTAGATTACAAAATAAAGTTAGAAATAGTAGATCACAAAATATAGTTAGAAATAGTAGATTACAAAATATAGTTAGAAATAGTAGATTACAAAATAAAGTTAGAAATAGTAGATCACAAAATATAGTTAGAAATAGTAGATTACAAATATAGTTAGAAATAGTAGATTACAAAATATAGTTAGAAATAGTAGATCACAAAATATAGTTAGAAATAGTAGATTACAAAATATAGTTAGAAATAGTAGATTACAAAATAAAGTTAGAAATAGTAGATCACAAAATATAGTTAGAAATAGTAGATTACAAAATATAGTTAGAAATAGTAGATCACAAAATATAGTTAGAAATAGTAGATTACAAAATATAGTTAGAAATAGTAGATTACAAAATAAAGTTAGAAATAGTAGATCACAAAATATAGTTAGAAATAGTAGATTACAAAATATAGTTAGAAATAGTAGATTACAAAATATAGTTAGAAATAGTAGATCACAAAATATAGTTAGAAATAGTAGATCACAAAATATAGTTAGAAATAGTAGATTACAAAATATAGTTAGAAATAGTAGATTACAAAATATAGTTAGAAATAGTAGATTACAAAATATAGTTAGAAATAGTAGATTACAAAATATAGTTAGAAATAGTAGATCACAAAATATAGTTAGAAATAGTAGATTACAAAATATAGTTAGAAATAGTAGATTACAAAATATAGTTAGAAATAGTAGATTACAAAATAAAGTTAGAAATAGTAGATTACAAAATATAGTTAGAAATAGTAGATTACAAAATATAGTTAGAAATAGTAGATTACAAAATAAAGTTAGAAATAGTAGATTACAAAATATAGTTAGAAATAGTAGATCACAAAATATAGTTAGAAATAGTAGATTACAAAATATAGTTAGAAATAGTAGATCGCCAGAGTAGTATATCAACACATAACAATAGTTTTAGTTTCTGTCTAACTTTGCAAACTTGGACCTCAATTGCCAGAGTGGTTCACAACAATAGTGTTAGTTTGTGTCCTTCTTAGGAAACTGAGACCTTGATTACTGGAGTAGTATAGGAATAGGTCAAGATTAGGTCAAAACAAACTGAGACCTTGGTTTCCATTATAGTACATAACCCACATAGTTTATTAGGGATGGGAGCCAAATTTTGAAACAATTAAATCAGATACTGAAACCTGCAAGTTTCTCTGAATCACCATGTGAGGGCGCAACTTTCCAAAATGGTGGTATCCATTGAAGAGAAGTTTTGCATTACATTTCTTCATCTCAAACATGTCCCATGTTAAAATACATGGAGTATCAATGACAAAAATCATTGCTAGGTTCAAGTCTATTTTGAAATAAAATATTGGAATGTACATGGTCATTGCATATTGCATGTAGTACTAGTATGATGCTTTTGGTGATACATTTGTTTATATTTGACCAATATCTCAAATGAAACAGAAATATCACCAAGGTCATTCTTACTTGTAGTACTGTTGGTCTACATTTTTTTAGAATTAGTCGTCTTCAAAATAACCTTGAACCTAGGAATGATTTTTGCCATGGACACACATGTATTTAAGACTTCAAATCTAAAACTGAATGCCTACCCCTACGATTGTGCCCGTACATGGTGAATGAGAGTGTGTGACTTGCACATTTTTACTTGTTTCAATATTTAACTCTGTTTATTGGCCAGCATTCATTCATTCATTCATTCTAATAAGTCATAACATCGCTGACACAAATGTTTAGGTATACACATTTTTATTTAACATGAGGATGGAATGTACAATACATTCATCACAAACAAATTACATCCAACTCATTTTACAATTTTTAAATAAGTATATGTGAAAACTATGAATAATGTACATAAAACAAAACAGTGTCCAACACTTTTAACATCATCAAGTTAGTCAGGTAAATATTTTTTATTCATGACATTAACAGTGGGATAATACCTACCACCTACCTATATTGTGAATTGAGTTGATTCTCATTTTCACATCCAGTAAGTTTTTATCTTTCTTTTAAATTCCATTTAAATTGCACTATTTTATTAACCATGAAAACAAACAAAAAATTTAATGTAACTTGAAGGTGATGTGTTTAAAAACTCATAAAATCTGCCATTTAACTGTAACTGACATGACAAATGCAGAAAAAAATCTCTCTCGATTATTTAATACTGGGGAGCACACATTTTATATATACCACATAACCAGTGAATAATGCTGCTTTACGAATTCTGATAGAATTGTTTTTTGATCATTCAGTTCTGGGCCATACGTGTTTATTCAGACAGGATCCATAAAATGAAACATTTACAACTGGGGAAAATCTTTGGTACTTAAGTACATCTTTACAACAAATACCTCCCCCTTCCTATTTTACATGTTTATCTTTACATTACAACATATACATCAATATCCTTATGAATCAAATTGACGATTTTAGGTTTTAGTTTGTACTGAACAGGTCGTTTAATTGTTCCTCTTTAAATCACACAACCCTAAACTATATATAGGAATAATTATTATCTGTGTTATGTTTCCCCATTACCTCTACCAATCTGTTGCGGTATGATCATACTTTTTCTTTACCTGTTTCTCCTAGAAATCAACCATGGATGGTGATAAGTGAAAAACATCAATGCTGAGAGTGATGAATTGTTTCAACTACCTATATAACACAGTACAGCGTATGGAGAAACTATACAAATTTTACAAGGTTTCTGTTTTACTGTTGTTCTCATACCCTTGCAAAATCACTTAATTTATTGGAAACAGTGCAAGTTTAACTAGGTGTCTCCCCTCAGAGTTCTCATGTCCTTGCATTATGTTGTCAGACAAACTAG